>NW_009938509.1:15980-18142 GCF_000696875.1 Nestor notabilis | reverse complement strand
CTGCTGTAGCTGAACCCAGGACAGTATGTTATTTACTGTTTCAATAGATCACAATCCTACATGGTCTTCTGGGATACTACAAGGTAAATTTCTCATTAATTTAGTGCCTAACTGTGGTCAGGTTGCTATTATACTTAGTCATGCCTTTATAAAAATGGAGAATTAAATTCTTCCTGGCACACTAATACATATTTTCAAAAAATAGAAGACATTTTATTCTTTTCAGTCTAATGTATAACCAAGCAAAGTAACCTTGTACATAAAAAGAATTCAGTATATACGCAAACACAATTCAGATTTTATTACCACATGTTGCCTGTTGTTCTGTAAATACATGCTGCATGAAGAATCAAGCAGGAAAACTGATCCCTAAATCTAGCACATTAAATTTGTCTGATAAAGACAAGATTATAAAATATTTCCCATGTCACAGATGTGGTTTATTTTTCTCTTTCTCTTTGTTTTTAATAAGATAAGTAGCAAATATGTGGCTTACACAAAGAATAACAGTTATTCAATTTTTTTTAAACTGGAACTTTAGAAACCTAATGCTATTATTGGGATTGACATAGCAGTTGTAAAAAGAGTTAGAGTCTGATTTGTTTTTCCCCACAGCTTTAAAGGTTATCAGGATAAGTCATCAGAGTTACAGTAACGTTATAAATATATGTGTGTATGTATGCACAAACACACAGACAAGGTGAGTATGATAAACAAGTAAAATCACTGGTGATTTTGCCTGAAAATTCCTTGACATTAAAACTGCAAGTGGATATCTGTACTGCAATTTTGTCTGTGTTTCCCCCACCCTCACAGCTATAGTATGGTTTATTCATTTCTTTTAAGTTTACTTCAATATTTATTTTAAATGTCATGACTTCTTTCCCATGTCTTCTAAAAATATGTCTAGACATGAAAGTCACACTGGAATGAACTGATAAGGTCATAATTATTTTCTTTGCTTTTTCAGTGACATATTGTAGTGCTTCGTATTGTAATTCTGGGGAAGGCTTGAGTGTAGCCTAATGAGGCTCATTATTAATAGAATTGTCCAGTTCTGATAAAATTGAAAGTTTTTCCCATCTTTGGATTGTTATTCTTGTGTGCTGAGCTGTAACCATTTAGAATAGAAGAGGAAAGACGGGAAACGTATAAGCAGGGGAAAAAAACCCTATGATATCAGAACAACACTGAGGCAATGTTACATTAAGGCGATACTGTGCTGAATCAGAAGAAGATAGGGACGGCCATCATAAAAGATATTCCTTGTTTGTCATCAATACTGATCATTTTCCTGCTTCTTTAAAAGAGATAGAAAGTTCTATTATCACGTCAGAGTCTTATATACAGCGTAAGCCTGTGTTTTTCTAGGATTGCAGTGTACTTTTGTTTTACATCTGTCATGATTTAAGCCCAGCTGTTCACTCATTCCAAGCTTTCCCCGCCCAGCTCTGGGTGGGATGGGAAGGAGAATACATTCTTCATGTAAACCCCACAGGTTGAAATAAGAACAGTCCAATAACTAAAGTGTAATATAAAACTACTACTGCTGCTACTACAAGTAATAATAATAAAGGAAATAAAGGGGAGAGAACATAAAATTAAAAGGGAAAAGGAAAGAAAAAAAAAAAACCAAAAACAAAACCAAGCAATAAATACAAGTGATGCACAATACAGTTGCTTACACTGACTGATACCCAGCCTAACCCAAGCAGTGATCTGCCCTTCCAGGTAGCTTCCCCAGCTTATATACTTGGCATGGTGTGCTGTGATATGGAATACCCCTTTGGCTAATTTGGGTCAGATGTCCTGTCTCTGCTGCCTCCTGGCTTCTCATGCCTCTCCTCACTGGTAGAGCATGACAGACCGAAAAGTCCTTGATCACAGTAAGCATTACTTAGCAATAAGTAAAATATCAGCGTGTTATCGGCATTGTTCTCAGATAAAGCTGAAGCACAGCACTGTACCAGCTACTAGGATGGAGAGAAATTACTGTTGCAGCTGAATCCAGAACATTCAATTTTGTACGTATTTTAATACATAGTAGTCCGAAACTGGCAATAAATCAGTGACATGGACAGTGGGATTGAGTGCGCCCTCAGCAAGTTTGCCGATGACACCAAGCTGTGTGGCTCGGTTGGTACGCCAGAGGGAAGGGATGG
>NW_009938509.1:7183-15237 GCF_000696875.1 Nestor notabilis | reverse complement strand
CATGGCAGGGGGGTTGGAGCTAGATGATCTTAAGGTCCTTTCCAACCCAAACCATTCTATGATTCTATGATTCTATTGGCTGGTCTTCCTCCAAATAATTTTCAACTAATTGTTCCCACATTTTCTTATTTCCATATACAACTTCCCTCTGAACAGTGCTCATGTGCACTGAATGTTCTTTAATGAGAGACTAGAGTTGGCTAAACACTGATGTAGGAGAGATGACTAGTTTCACCTCATTAAAATTTAGAAAACAACAAAGAAGAATCAGGATTTGTTGAAAAAAATTAAATTTGATCATTCATTTCAAACTAAAGATATAGTGATCACTTAAAAAGTTATCTTTTCCTAAACTTAGGGTATCCTTCAGTACTGTTCTCCAGCACCAATTGTTAGAAGAATATGCTTCACATCCCTTCAGAAATATACCAGTCAAAATATCAGAAAAAAGGTTTTACCTCTGACCAACAAAAATAACTCAATGTCACATGTGAATAATCTTTAAAATACTTTAATAAGAGACTTCTACTGAATGTCACAGAAAGGAACAAATGAATCAAATGAAGATCTATTGCATTGACTCACATGTGATTAGAAAGATGACAGTGAAAATAAAAAGAACTAAAGAATCCAAACAATTTAAGAGTGAGAGAAGATGAATGAATGGGCAAAGATCAATAACGTCAAATGCATCTGAGCTGACAGGCACTAGTAAAGAATTGATTGATCCAGAGTCTGAACTAATTAAAGTGTCATTGGTCACCTATAGCTCTCTAGTTCAAATACTGCAGAGATTTCTAAAACAAGCCTTGATCTTTGGAAGTAATAAATAGATGGTAAAGTGATTCAATTAGATTAGTACCCATCTGTCTGAAAAAACGTTATTTTTCCTGTGAAGGCAGGCTTACAGCAATGTTTCAGCTTTACTGCTAATCGCCACTCATAGCTTTCTATTCTTTTCACACCACTGAAGTTCTATCAAAACATAAGAATATCAAAATAAGTTATCCTAATACTTAAGGATTTATAATTCCTGTCTTTTTTTCTCAGTCTATGTTTTTGCCATATACCTTTTCAGCACAGCTTTATATATTTATTCTATAAAATTGCATCTTGCAATGATAAAATTGAATTTAAATTAATTACTTGTATTGTTTTCTTCAGAGTTGGCTTTCATTTCTTTTTAATGCTATGGTTTTTTTCTTAATTGTCAGTCTCCTTTCCTGATGACCAGATGTTTTCTTGTTTATCTTCTTAGCTTAAGCCAAATCTAATACAATATTCATTAAATTCATGTCTCACTACATTCTTACTGACATGAGTTGAAGTGGTAACATTCATTCATTTTCTTTTTGTTTTTTTAGATTCTGAATCCCTTTTCTCTTATCAGTATATTGAGCTACACTGTCCCTTTCAGATCATTCCTGAAAGTGATATTGAGTTCATACTTTGCTTGAAAATTCATTTCAAACGAAATGCTAGAAGTTTGTAAAAGTGTACAAGGGAATTAGGTCACTTAATATTACTTAAAGTTCTGGTTTTGGCCAGAGTCCAGAAAGGCTTATTAACCTCACAACCCTTAATTTCAAGGATCAAAGTATTAGCATTAAGATTAAAAAACCAACTTATAATGTGTAAACATAAAATTATATTTTGATATTCTTATTTTAATTTTTTAGGTAATCTGTGGTAAATGTGTCAAGTTCAAGGTGAGTCTTCTGTTTGTCTGCAATTGGAGTTTCACTGGAAGTGAGTGATTCTTATGCTCCATTTGGTGATTTTTCAGAACAAGACAAGTGGCTGAACATACAGGCTGATTTTAAGGAATCATCAGCAGACAAAGTGTTTCTCTAACAGTCTAAAGTATTTCATCCTTCTTTGACTTCATGTATTCTCTTTTTATACTCATGACTATTCTTACTTTAAGTAAGACATACTTGACTATAAAAGAAGTTTTGCTCACATAATCCATCAGCCACCATAAACACATTGTCTCTCAAGTACATCTCTTTTCAAAGCAAAGGCCAACAAGCACTGCACATTAAAGCAAAATGTCTGACTCACACTAACAAATTAGTAAAACAATATTCAATATCAAGCTGTTAGTATAAATGAAATTTACCACATTGATAGGTACTATTTCACTGTTGTTTTCATAGCCACTTATACCCATCTCATGCCTCTTAATTTATAATTATATTATAGTCTGTTAGAAGAAGGAATCATCTGTTTAATTTTTCACTGTTATAGCACACTATTATAGTTCCCAGTTACAATGCACTTTTTCCTTACAAAAGGTAAAAGGCATTTATATGGTTGCTTACTTTATGCATCCACCTTTAATAATACCAATAAATAATTACGGTAGAATGATTGGGAGGTTTTAGTTATTTTCTTCTCCATTAAATTTCGGAAAGAAGCGAGAAATCATTGTAGGGCATTTATGGGGAAGCCACCTCATGTCAGTCAAATAAAAACACTTAACTACATGGATATTTCTGACTAGGGTCTTGAGCAGTAGTACACATCAGTCACCTTTATACACATAGTATTCAGAACAAACACAAGAATCTACCCTGAGAGTGTCCCATCAATGAAGCTGCTGAAGAAAAAGAAATCTGGAGTTGTTCTTTGACTGTTACTGTTTTATGTGAAGCCCATTTGTCCAACACAAGAATGATTCTTACTCAAGTTTTCCGAGAGAGAATGTTGATAGAATACTTAGTCTGTTTAATCTTAGTACTGTTTTTTTTAGTTATAAGTGAATTACAGAGCACTTTCTTACTGATAGCACTTCAAACAGTGTTCAATAATATGTACTAATAAAAACAAGAATGTGAAGAAACCCAGCATATGATTTGTGGGATCAAGATTCCAGTGTGTGTGTTTGAGTGTAACAAGACATACACCTTGAACTCACATGTATGCCTTGAATGAAGATTAATTTGGAAGCATCTGCCCAAATTCTGATGTTTACAGTATAACATCAGTTCCAGAGCTAGTTGGTCTACGTTACCTATATAGTTACTGGAGGGAAATAGGCACATTTACAGTGGGATCCTCCAGTGGGTGTTTAAAACTGGCAGGGTGAATCACATTGAAAGATTGCTTATTTTTCCACATTCATGAGAAAGGAAACTTAAATGTAGATATCTGTGTAGAATAGGTTAACAGTTAAATAGAAAGAATCCTACCCAAAACAGTAGTGAATGAGCTCCAATATAATTGCCGTCTTTTGTTCTTACTTTTCTCATTCTTATTAATTTAATTTTGTGTCTGGAAGCGTTCGCTTGTTTCACTTAACTGAGTTTCTTAGATATTTGAGTCCTCATATTACTACTGTTGTTATGTGTAATTATATGGGGTTTACTTTCTAAGCAGTTCTTCTACCTATAGTATAAAATATGACTGAGGCATTACTGTACCACATACAAATGAAATTAATAAAGTTTATTTTTCCAAAGATTCAATTACAAAATATTAAGTTACATGCATTCTGTGAAGGTTTTTCCATAAAACCCAGAACACTTTTCTTTAAGAAAACATTTCTTTTCAAGATAAAAGTATGTATTACATTTTAACTCTGTAAAGATTTTTATCCTGATGTTTAAAATCCTTTAAAAAATTATGTCAATAATGGAAAACATGATAATAAATAAACTGAATCATCAGTTCAGAGATATATTGAGAAATGTACAGTTTAAAACTGTTTCTGGAATCAGGGCTATAAATATGGTTTCCTATATTACCTCTAAGAAAGAAGATTTCAATGTGACATCCAGAATTTTAAATGAAAATGGCTTACATATTCAGAGTATTTGTAACAACTAAGATGGCTAGCATGTGTTTATTTTGAGATTACAGTGATAAAAAAAAAAATAACATTTTTATACGTATTTCCTGCAGAGACCTTAATTGCTACAGGAAGAAGTATCTGCTCCAAAACTAATATGCAGCTTGTGACCTATCATACCAATGTCCATGATATATTGTATTAGTTTTATCTGAGTATTTTCTGCTATTCTTTATATTCTTAATGAATGACATATGCTTTCATAGCATTAACAAAATAATAATATTAACAATATAACTTTTCTAAAAAAAAAGTCTGATGCAGAACTGATGCAGAACACCTCAAAAACTAGGTTCACATCACTGAGATATGATTATTGGATTACCTTCATCAAAAATCAACCTGTGCTGCCTTATCAGGTACCTTAGGGTATCTCACATGCTTTACAAGCCATGCTCCAGAAAAGAACAGATCTCATTTGGATCACTTCAGATCTATCAATTACAGATGTCTAGGGTACTGTAAGTACTTCAGCTGCCGATAGATACTTTTGGATAGAAAACTGAATAAAGAGAGGAAGTATCCTGAGTAACAACAAACAAATGTAGAATCCCTGCTGTGCTAGTGTAAAATATAAAAAATCCCAATACATCCTCACTGTTTTTCCTATATTTACATGAAAGAAAGTCTTACACGAAACTAGTCTGGAATTCGCTATAACATGCTTAAGAACCTACATTATACCATTGAAAAGTTGCCAATTTTATGAGACTCGATAAAGCAAGGTGTGTAAAATATATGTGCAGTATTTGTGAAAGAATCTTTGAAGATTTTTGATACCATGATATTCACTTTATGAAAGTACAGAAATTATTTGTTACTTAGCTGAAAATATCACAGTAGAATAAAAGCGAGACGTGTATTTTGTTCATTGAGGTTCTGCTATTAAAAGGACATGGCCATTTGCAGAAAATGGGCCTCTGCCTATCACCTAGTATAAAAAGCATGTTTCAAACTTGCCCAAGACATAAAAGAAACTAGTTTCCTTGAATTTTCTTGACCTTTCTTTTTCTTTCCCCTTTTTATTGTCCTGCTTCTGTTAGACTTTTTGTGCTGAAAAATGACAATGGCACATCTGAAGCCAAATTGCGAGCCTGACAGTAGGGAAGAAACGGACACAGAGATAAAATCACTTTTGTAAATATACTTGAACTTTTCAGGATAAAAGATTTTGCCTGTTGTTTGACAAATTTCATTTTTTCCCTTTCTGTTCTTTTGTGTTCAACTTTCTCTTTGTTATGTTAACACTGGAAATGTTTGAAATGCATCAAGGCATAAAAGTAAATTGGAAGCACTTAGTCATTGCTTTGTTATAAAAATGTCTTCTGACGTCTAAGCAGAAAGTGATGTTCAAAGGATGTTAAAGGGAATTAAGTTAGTTTGAAACTAATGAACAATAGCTTCATCTAATAAAATGTTTTAAGGGAGAGGGTCGATGTAGTAAGAGATTAATAAACTCATTATTAAAACTGGGAGGAAAAAGGAAATTAGATACTTAAATTTGATCCCGAAAACCCCATTCAGCTTCTGTTTCAATAGGTGGCATAGGGTTGGTTTCTGTTGTTGGTTCCTTGGGGTTATTTTTAATGTTACTGTTCTTAGGCAAGTGGAAGACTTATTCTGGTTCATCTACAGAAACATATTGTTTAATTAGAAGCAGCAAATCAGTGCTTTTCTCTTGCTTATTCCTCACTGAACCACCACAGACTGAATGAGAGAAGAATTGCATTTAACATTGGTCATCCAACAAATAGTATCTAATTTAAGCTTGCTGTTAATACCTATTTGTCCTTTCCTAAGTAAGAGGCTGGACATAAACAGGATGAACCATCTTTTTAGGTTTTGACTTTTCCTCACAAGCTGTAGAGAGAAAATGAACTTAGACTAGGTACTGAAGACAAATGCTAAAACTGGGATCAAAATTAACCCCACTACAGCTGAAAAGCTTCTTATATACTTTGAGACCCTCCATCTCATGTTTTCAGTTTGTACCTAATAATGCCACACACCATTAAAGTAACAGGTGATCCTATCCATCTTTTGTAAACATTCCCCATGATTCTAGGTTTTGGAGTATGAATGAGCATACTATCATGCTATGATCACCTATTTACTGCACATAATTAAAACCAAAACCAGAAAAAACAAAAGCAAATCCACTAACCAAGCTGACAAAAAAACCTTTGACTTTTAGGAAGGTTAACTTAGCATCATCCTACAAGCCACTTGGTATAGAGAAGGTAAATTAAGATTTAGTAAAAAAAAATTTAAAAAATTTAATTATATACAGAGGTAACAAGGCTCCACCTAAATGTGTAAGTGTGATGAATCTTGGCCTGACAAATACTATATGATGTCAGCTACCTGGTACGTGGAGTTCTAACAAATGCAGAGCTTCTACTATTTGGAAGGTTGATTGTGAGCTTACACATACAGAAAGGCAGGTTGCAAATTCAAAGCTTATCTTAGTATGGTATAACTGTAATTTTAATAATACCCAGTTTGTGAGTCAGATGAATTTGTATTACACTGATAGAGAGCCTAGAGAACTTACAAGGAGTCACTGGAGGAGCTGAGTATGCTTAGTCTGAAAAAGAGGCAGCTAAGGGAAGGTGTAAATGCTGCCTGAAGTATTTGAAGGTGAGTTATGAAAACAACAAAGCCAAACTCTTCCCAGAAGACAATATAACAAAAGCCAACAAACACTACAAATTTTCAAGACATAACTACAAAGATCATGGCTCACCAGATGTACAAGACATATGCCTATTTTGGTTCCAGGCAACTCTTGCCTGACCAACCTGACAGCCTGTGGTGAAGTGACTACATCAATGGACAAGGGAAGAGCAATGGATGTTATCTATCTGGACTTCCGTAAAGCCTTTGACACAGTCCCCCACAACATTTTTCTCTCTGCATTGGAGAAATATGGATTTAATGCATTGGCAATTTTGTGGATGAGGAATTGGCTGGAAGGTCACATCCACAGAGTAGTGATTAATGGCTCAATGTCTGGATTAAGATCAATGACCAGTGATATTCCTCAGGGGTCCATGTTGGGACTAGTACTGTTTAGTATCTTCATCAATGACATAGGCAGTAGTATCAAGTGTGCCTTCAGCAAGTTTGTGGATGATACCCTCTGAGGGATGGGATGACATCCATAGGGACCTGGACAAGCTCAAGAAATGGGCCAGTGTGAACCTCATGAGGTTCAACAAGGCCAAGTGCAATGTCCTGCACTTGGGTCAGGGCAATCACCAGTATCAATACAGGCTGGGGGGGTGAAGGGTTTGAGAGCAGCCCTGCAGAGAAGGACCTGGGGGTTTTGGTGGATGAAAACCTGGACATGAGCAGGCAATGTGCACTTGCAGCCCAAGAAATTTCAGGCTGCATCCAAAAGAGTGTGGCCAGCAGGTCGAGAGAGGTGATTCTGACCCTCTATTCTGCTAAGACCCCACCTGGAATACTGCATTCAGCTCTGGAGTCTCCAGTAGAAGAAAGATATGGACCTGTTGGAGAGGGTAAAGAGGAGTGCCACAACAACGATGAGATGGAACATCTCTCCTACAAGGAAAGGCTGGGAGGGTTGAGGTGGCTTAGTTTCAGAAGAGAAAGCTCTGGGAAGACCTTATTGTAGCCTTTCAATACTTAAATGAGGCTTACAAGAAAGATGGGGACAGACTTTGTAGTAGGGCCTATACAAATAGGAAAAAGGGCAATGGTTTTAAACTAGAAGAGGGTAGATCCAGATTAGATAGAAGGAAGAATTTTCTTTTTTGTGATGTAAGTGGTGAAAAACTGGAACAGGTTGCCCAGAGAGTTTGTAGATGCCTCATTTCTGGAAGCATTCAAGGTCAGGCTGGACAGGACTTTAAACAACCTGATCTAGTTGAATATGTCCCTGTTCATTGCCATGAATTTGGATTAGATGACCTTTAAAGGTTCCTTCCAAACGATTATATGATACAGATCTCCAGATTTCCTCTTGAGCCACCACCACCAAGTCTATGATTCTTTGAGGATTCTACAGTGTCAAAGAAAGCAAATTAGTTTTTCAGTTTTCTAGTGTTTGTGTGATTGTTTTGTCTTGTCTAAGGTATTTGGATGTGAGACAAATAGCAGCAGCCTGTCAGTTTAGCTAGAATTTTAGATTTCAACTGAGTCCAAGAGCTCAAAATGAGATGCAAAATAGTTTTGA
>NW_009938509.1:0-7170 GCF_000696875.1 Nestor notabilis | reverse complement strand
TGTATCTTGCTTCATGTTACTAATCATGTTGAATTTCATAACCAGGGCCTTTATTTGTGACTCAGTTATTGTTTATGCTAAATGTTAGCCACTATCTTTTTAACTGAAAAAATATGATCAGATATATACATCTTTGTCTAATTTGTATTGTTTATGTAAGATAACTATTTTTACAAACATAAATCATATCTTTTTGTCTCAAGGTCAATAGTGGATCAGTTAATAGCTCTATAAGATCGGATGAAAAGAAATATGAGTTATAATTTCACAGTATGTCTTTTTATAAACTTGGTATTCTGATACTCAGATTCTCACTAAGCAGAATTTATTGATCTTCGGATAAATATTGATGAGTGTAAAACAGAGCCAAAGATGACTAATTCAGCTCTAAAGAGGCTGAACATCAAGATACTGAAGAATGGAAATACAAAGATAAATTATCAGCAAAGATGTCAGGAATAGAGAAACAATTTTGTAATATTCACAACTGTTTTCTTTTCCACTTAATTTGGATTGAATTAATTTTTCACAACATTTTCTGTACTAATTGACTGCAACATTGCTTTTAATTTTCTTACAAAGTCCCTGTTCTCAACTAAAAAAATGACACATAGATTCATTTTCAACAATAAAAAAACATTAGAACTGCTTATGTGTACACCTCAGGTACATTTTTGCCTCCTTTCCTTTATATGCATGAATAAAAGATTATAAGGCATACTGAAGTCCTTCAGGAGTTTTTGAAGTCTTTGCATATCTTGTAAACACACCTGTACCAACTGGGAACCTGTGTATGGTTTGTGCAGAAAACATCTGTACACCATGCAAGGACTTCAGAGTTTAAATGTTGGAGTGTTTTGTCATGTCATTATATGTAATACCTAGATTACCCTGACTCTATGAAGCCTCTTGAACTGATCCCTTTATTTTCATTTCCGTAAACTCTAGCTCTGATTATTGCATTGTGACTATGAAGTTCATTATGCTTCTATATGACTGGAAAGTTCATTATGTTTCTGTATTAAATTGCTGAGATGTTGGAAATGTTTGCTGTTTACTTATATTTATTCATTGAGCACTCTGGAAGACTTAACATATTCGTGTGATTTTTTTCTTTAAAATAAGCAGTAAATCACCGTGAATTTGCTGCAATTTGTATTAATCCTGTCAAATTAATATGCAGTGCTGGATGCACAAAGTTGATGATTGTCATTATTTGAACTCCTTTGAAAAGATAGTGATGTTTACAATTTCAGCTACCAAAGAAAACCTGTAGGATACTGACTAACTGACCCACAGTGCTTTAAGTTCTGACTAAATATACAGACCACTAAAATAAGGGGCATGACTATCAGAAACTTGGGGTTCATTGCTTTAAATTTCTGCTGTCTGAAGAACTCAGTATGATTTCACTACATCCTCACACTACTTGCTTGGGAAAAAAAAATCTTAGGTGTTTTTTTAATTCTTCAGAACCTTGTGATGTATCATATGGTATTGTATGGTATGGTATGGTATAGTATGTCATATCATAGCATAGCATACCATAGTATTTACACAACATAAAACAGTAAAGTGGTTTACTTACAGAAATCATGCTTCAGCTTGTTTATTAGGAAAACAGTAAGTATAGATTCAAAAGTTAGGTACTTTGATATTATGATACTACAGGCTATTGAGATCATTGAGAGTTTCCCCAGACATAGTCTGTCTTATTTACATGTGAAGTGTTTATAAATAGTTATAATATTTACATTTCTTGTTAGAATTTCACATTTTAGGATTATAACGCTTTCAGGAATGGTTATTTGGCTTACTTCTGTGTGTAGTGAGTAGTGAGAATATGATCAATCTTCTAAAAGACATCAGTGCATTAATAATACAACAGCTCTCAAGTGACCAAGATATCAATACAGTACATGAATCAAATAGGCACAGAAGAAATATGAAGGTACATCTCAAAATTAAATCACTTTATTGCTCATCAGTATTTTCACTCGTTTTCTTCTGTACAATATAGAATCCAAAAGAGATGTTTCAACACCTGCTTTTTAGTCATTATTTATCCCTTTCTTACATATTTTGTCCTTGCATTCTTTTACTGTCACTTCTACTTCCAGCAAGTCAATAGGATAGATACCCAGTTGGCAAAAATCTAACATAAGCGTTCTTACAAGAAACGCCATCCCTGAGGATATAATATCACACAGAGAAATTTGCTTAACTGTATCAAATGTCAAGCCACAATTTATAATGTTGGCATGCTTTCCCTGGAAAAGTGATGTGTGCACGCATGTATACATGCTATACATACATGGTGGTATCTTTATGGATACTGCTGTACATTAAAAATGATAGCAGCATAATTGAAAAATAGAATGAACAGTTCACATCCAGAAAAACCTCCAAGGTATTGTGCCAAGTGGGTTTAAAGAATTTTTTTTTTTTCCCATCTTATTTTCTGTACAATAAGCATAACAAAGTAACTTATTACTGCCTACTAAAAGTTTCTAAACAAGCAAGATTAAGTATGACCAGTAGCTTTACCTTGCAGTATCTTGTGCTCTTACTGTCATGCCTTTTTAAAAATTTCCCAACATTTAATATTTGAATGGAAAATCTGTTAGTTGATATGGCTTAAGATGCTCTCTGCTATGTTCTATGTACAAATATGCACGAATACACACTCTGATGTATCTAAGGCAAATGCTTGGGTTACTGTCCTAAACATGGCAAAGTGGTTATATATTTCTTGAAACAGAGTACAAAACTGATTTTAGACAGTGTTCACCGAACTACCAAATAAAACTGAAGTTCCTTCTTTTTAAGGACTTCAAACTCCAAAGGTCCCAGGGCACCAAAAAAAATCTTAACTAAATGTTATTTAGCCACGCTTTTCTTTAATTGATAAGTACATCTATATATCTCAACTGAAATTGGTAAATGTATATTGAATACTAAAATCACTGTTATTATTGCATCAATAAATAAAAAATAAAAATGAAAGTCTTATGGTGTAAAGGAACAACAAAGCTATAGAACTTCTGCAGAAACTTTTCCCAATAAGACTGACTTCAAAATTGTCCAGATTAAAATTCTGAGGCCTTGTCACTGGGTGAAGCCTAGCCAAACAGCCGTGCTCAGCTAAATGAGATCTTACCTTGATCTACCTAGCTCAATTTTTCTGCATTTCTCTTGTAACTTACAGAAAAACAAAGCAGCAAGAACTCACTTTTGTTATGGAGGTGTGTAACTAGAGAATGAAACCAGAAGATGACAGAAACTTTATGACAATCACTAATTGCCAATACATACGGGAAAAATTTGGGAAAAAATTTAAGATATTGGCCTGGGGCTATGTGATTAGAGGACACTGGTGGCTTTTGTTGACAATTTTGGCATATGGAAGAAAACAACAGCACCTTGGGAGTGGAGGGGACCACATCCACAGATGGCCAGTGCCATGGAGAGAGGTAAGCCCATGGCAGCACCATTCTGGTAGATCACTCCATTACCAGGAACTTACACATCCAGTCAATGAGCATCCTGCTTGTCTGGGTCCGTGCTGCTGGTCCAAACTGGATTCGGAGGGACTGTGACCCTGACTGGTGTGAATTGTGCATATGTTGTGGAATAGATACCTGGAAGTTGGAATTGCTCCACCCACTATATACATCAACATGGTCTAGGGTGAGGTGTCCCTACCCGTGGCAGAGGGGTTGGAACTAGATGATTTTAAGGTCCTTTCCAATCCTGACTATTCTATGATCCTGCTCATTAAATAAAGTTTAGACTACGTGTCACTGGTTGGTGTGTTTCTGTTCTTGCATTCACGCCACCTGAATCACAGAATAGAATCATAGAATCTTTTAGGTTGGGAAGACCCTTAAGATCATCGAGTCCAACTGTAAACAACTAATATTTCAAATCAAACCTTTTCAGAGACTACACTTGAATAATCCTAATTTAGACCCCAGAAATAAACTGATAATGAATCAGATGAAATACATCTCACTACAATTCACTGGCATTGGAAAGAAACAAATTTGAACACGTGGGAAGAGTTTAAAGTGACATTTCATTATCTGGTAGTTAATGTGCTTCCTCCAATCTAAACTAAAACAAAGTTATAGAAATGTTTGATTTCCATTCACTGGCAACAAGCAGAGAAATGAGATGCATTCATGGATTTAAATGTTTAGCAGTTATACATATCTCAAGCCCAAAATTCACCTTCCTTTAAGAAAGGTTAGTTTTGTCATTTAGATTGTCAATCTGAGTACTCCTTTTTTAACTGATTATTTTTCAGTATTAATAAAAACACAGGTTAATAATTGTTAATAATTTTCTTGTGTCAAGAGTCTTTCAGAGGGAAACCTGCCTAGTTTCTAGAAGACAGCATGTGCTACACTGCTAGCTTTATCATTTTTGCTTTATCTATAAAGTCTCTACCTCAAGATAAGTTGTATATCTATATATTGAAATTTTTTAGCTACTAGGTTGAGCCAATTCCTTTAGACTATTTTATGCACCTTCACATGTGTTCTTATAAAACAAATAATAAAATTTCAGTTTCAAATTTATTGCTATTAAATACAATGATGTCTGGGCACTTAAATAGTAAACTATACTCAAATGACTAGCTAAGTTTGCTGAAGTACCAGCCAAAAGACAGTAACATCTGAGCATAAGAACAAGTATATTCAAACTTGTTATTCAAAAAAAAAAAAAACACAACAGTCTTACCTTTGTATTGCCTGGGAAAGAATTTGTCAGCCACACCAAAATAAGTCAGTGTGTGCAGCAGTTTAGTATAGACAATCTTGTCAGTGCTGAAGTGCCTAAGTCTAGCTCTTTTTCCTTTTAGAGTACTAATACAGTGTAGCATGTATTTATTTGTTAGCAATGTATAGTCTATGTATTCTGAAAAAAAATTATCACTTTTATTTATCTTACATCATAACATTTAAATAAAGTTTAAAAACTTGTGTTTCAAGCAATATAAATCTTATTAGAGAGAGTTTTCCTGATAGTCATTTACCAGCGAAAATAAAGAACAAGCAGTATTTTTGTGGCATCGTATATACTCCAAAAGCTAAAAATACATTTTTCAATATTGTAAAATAAAATATACCTGAAAACTACAGCCAGAAGAAAGGAGGTAGATATTCCTTTCCCTTCCATTCTTGACCGTTGAATACCGTTAATTCACATTTATTTTGAGAGTGCTAGGTTGCATGCAATCTTACAGTCCTTAAGGATGGGTCAGTCTTCATGTATGTTTACAAGAATTCTGTATTCCAGTAATGCTGAAGGTCAGTCTCGGCAGGGCTTAGAGCAACCTGGTCTAGTGGGAGATGTCCCTGCCCATGGCAGGGGGGGTTGGAACAAGATGATTTTTAAGGTCACTTCCAAACCAAACCATTCTATGAAAACGTGTCAGCTTCTGACATCAGCTGGAGAGAGATTTTTCAGGTCTACAGGTGTAGAAAAGCCTGGAAGGAGGAAAGGGAGAAGAAGTGTTGTCAGAAAGAAAAAATCTTGGGTAATGCTTGGGTGGAGATCATAGCTATTAAGGTCTCCAGCTCTCACTGTGAACAGCATTTGCAAACCTCTGTGGTTTGTTTTTTTTTTTAAAAGCAAATTATAGTAAAAAATGTCCATTCATGTACAACCAGAATACAGCTGAGTATCATTCTACCATTCTATTTAAATAATGAATTGAATAAGTACTAAAGTGGGAATTTGGCAGGGGAGAGGGGAGGTTCTGGGTGAAGTTTTTTGGTTGGTTGGTTTGTAATAGTGATGATGCAGAATCATTTTCTTTCACCTAATTAAAATAGATTTTGACATTGTTAAAAATAATTATGCTCAGGTTGTGAAGAGAAACATCAGACAAAATAAGGTTTTATTGTGATTTCAAGATAATTGTATTTTACAGTAAAAGCACCTCTCAAAGATTCATTCTCCTGCTTCACATATTACCAAAGCCCAGTGCAGTAGCAAGCTGCTAGTGAGTAAACCATGAGAAAAAAAAAAAACAACCTAACTGGAATATTAGCTCAACAGCCTGACTCTTCTTGACCAACATGTTAATGAAGTAAAGAGGTATAAATAAGCAGTAAAATTTCACATTCTTTTCTCATTCTCTAGTTTACATTCCCTCTCTCTCTCTTGAGGTAAGGGATAATGAGATAAGGAAATTAAGTAAAAAATATTACAAGAAATTAGTAAGTGTTTCTAAAATACCAATGGGCTGAAGGCATCCGTGGTTCATAACCTGTCTTATTGTTCTGTAACATCATACTGTCTTGACTGTTCAATAAATTGAGAACAAGAATGTATCTCAGACCCTTGACTTGTGATCTGAACTTAAATCGTGAGAAATCAGGTCTCGTGCAGGGATGCAGAAACCTTTTTTTTCTTTTTTTTACAGAGACTGGATGGTAGCAAAGTCTCTGATAGCACTGACAGCTGGAAATTTTATGTCTGCTTCTACGTTCTTGTTCATAAAATCATAGAATTATAGCATCATAGAATAGTTAGGGTCGGAAAGGACCTTAAGATCATCTAGTTCCAACCCCCCTGACATGAGCAGGGACACCACACACTAAACTATGTCCCCCAAGGCTCTGTCCAGCCTGGCTGTCCTGGGATCAGCTATAGCAGTCATTTTTTCTCCTTCTTAGTAGCTGGTGCAGTGCTGTGTTTTTGACTTCCAGTCTGGGAACAATGCTGATAACACCGATGGTTTTAGTTGTTGCTCAGTAATGTTTACTCTGACCAAGGACTTTTCACAGTCTCGTGCTCTGCCAGGGAGGAGGGGAGGCCAGGAGGAAGCAGAGACAGGACACTTGACCCAAAGTAGCCAAAGGGGTATTCCATACCACAGCACATCATGCCCAGTATATAAACTGGGGAGAGTTACCTGGAAGACCCAGATCGCTGCTCAGGTCAGGGTGGGTATCGGTCGGCAGGTGGTGAGCAATTGTGTCCTATCCTCTTGTTATTCCTCGTATCATTATTATCGGTAAGAGTATTGGTTTGTATTATACCTTAGTTACTGGAGTGCTGTTATCTCAACCCGTGGGAGTTACATTCCTCTGATTCTCCTCCCCATCCCTCCGGGAGCGAGAGGAGGAAGGAAGAGGGGGGGGATTGAGTGAGCGG
>NW_009938508.1:53301-75654 GCF_000696875.1 Nestor notabilis | reverse complement strand
ATCTCTCTCAGCCATTATAACATAGGTCTTTACAGTAGTGGCTTTGCTGTGCAAACATTCGCAATCGTGAAAATTAAGTTTGTCTGCTTCCTTTAAAAAGAGTATTTTGACACAGACAAATTGTTGTAAAATCTAATCTACAGATAGAGACCACTGTCCAAACACATCACTAAGCTCTGTATCTGTAGATGTACAAGAAGGAATGCTCTACAAAATGACACCATGGCCTTGATTAAATCAATTGATGCTTTGGTTATTAAATTCAGGGATGTAATTTAAAAAAATAACAAAACCAAACCCACACAATGATACATAAATGCCAATATAATATTTTTTGTCTAGTATGTCTGAGTATGGAGTAGATGTACTATATAGTTAATAACAGTTGAAAGAGTAACTTCTTGTGTATAAATAAGGTCGTTCTAATAACATATATTACATTGAATTTTTATGCATTATTACTATTAATAAAGAAAACTTTTTGCTAGAATTATATAGTTGCAATTTATTAATTTACTTGAGAAATATTATGCAGCCAGGATGCCATATGTGTACTGAAATTTATTATGGTAGATAACTATTTTTTTCCAAATTATACCCCACATCTCTTTCCTTTATAATTAAAGCATTGCAAATATTGCTTTGAAAAGACTAGTATGTATTTGAATGTGGCAGAGCAATATTTAGCCTAATCAGCTTAGGAGATATTTTAGCATATAATTCCAATTTGTTTCCGCATATTAGTTATGATGGAAAACTGAATTATACAGCCACGTATTTCTATTAGATGTGTGAATTTGTCTTTTTGCTGTCCAATTATTTTAAAAGCGATTAATAATGATTAAAAATACAGCTACTAGCTGCAAGTGCATTTGATGAATCCACTAGAAAGGGTGCATTTGTCAGCCTGTGGAAGCCTGCTTGTGATACTTGCAGTGTCATGTCCTTTTGGCTTTGGAATGAGCCTGGAACTCAGAGTCCGCTGAAACAGGACAACCTTTGCAGACAAAATGCCTTGTGAAAGAAGGACAGGAAATTAATTTGACCATGAAACACTGGTGTAAAAACATCAACCAGATGAAGAGAAATCTTTTCTAGCATGGAGAAATATATAATTCAACTGCACAACTTGATGTTATCATCTGACAGGGAAGTGATCTTTAACATAGAAGATTAGACAGCAAATCAGCCGAACCCATCTGTTATGACATTTGGTTTCCTTAAGATCCATATTCTCTGCAAGTTCATAGAACTGGATCAAGTTACCAGGAATGAACTATATTATGAGTAGCACACAAATATTGTTCTAATCACTGGAGCATTCAAAGAAAACTAATTTTAAAACTTTATTAACATATTGCTGACAACTAATACTTTTAAGGTAATTAATAAAATCAGTGTTGTGAACAATAGCCATTACCAACAGATGGGTAGTTACTTGCAAAAATATTGTGTTAGGAGCTTTTTGGGATATTGTAGAAGCATTGCTGTTGTAGTGTATTTACTTTTGTACTACTTTGTATATATCTGATGCAATATCTCTGCTATTAATTTGCAATTACAAAAATTGCATAAGAAATAAAAAGAGACTTTCAAGTTATGTGAATGAGTCATTTCAAAAACCACTATTTTTCTGAATTTGGTTCAAGACAGCCCACACCAGGATGAATGCAGAGTATATCAACATCTGTAAAAGATCTTGAGTCCGATGAATTTGTTAGTCTAAAACATTTGTCTGTCTGTAGAGAATACTGATCTTTGATTTCCAAAACCTGGGCTTTTTTAATTTTTTTTCTCTCTAACTATGAGGCATAAAAAGAGAAAGTTCAAGGAGGATTCAGCACTTCTATAATAGGATTTCTCTTTTTTTTTATGTGCTTCTTTTTCCCTTTGACTTGATATTCTGGGAGTTCTTTGGAGAAAAACAATCGGGTTTTAATCCTGAAAACATGTATTAACATGTCTGTGTGCACATGGGTGGCCACTCAGTTTTTATAAAGCTAAGTGAATGAAAAAAAGAACCAAGGATATCTCCTGAACTTCAAAGATATAGCATAGGAAAGATCTCTCACTAACCAAAAGCCCTTAAATGTTGGAGAATCTTTGCCTACAAGTGGATGAACTAGCATAAGGTCTAACACCTATTTTGATTTCATGGAAGTTATAAGTGTGAAGAAGAAAAAATTATTTTGTAAAAGACATGAGATTGTCAATTTCACCAAAGAGCTCCAGATACCAAGATTTTAACTGCAATGTAGAGTTCAAACATGACATCCTAAGGCAGGCTCAGCCTTAAGCATATGAAACAGCCCTTCTTCTCTGGGTCTGCAGATGACAGAGTTGTGAACAGCACGGAGGTGGCAGCTGAGACATCAACATGCATACAGGGACAGGGTGAGGGTTACCGTGGCACAGTCAACACCATATGGAGTGGGATCCAGTGTCAGCGGTGGGACTCCCAGTTTCCTCACCAGCATAACATAACTCCTGAGAACTTCAAGTGCAAGTGAGTAGAGACATGTGGGTGTTACTGCAGTGGGAACAGAGCTTAGTTTTCAAAGGTTTGAGAATTCATGCCACCAAAGTAGACTATATGATTCCTGTCCTTTCTCTGTGATCTGATGCTTTCACTCTGCTTGCTGATGCTGAAAAACATTTGAATACGGGAAAATCAAATGGGATATCAAAATATTAGTTCTAGATGAACTTGTGTGAAACTGTAGAGGTTTTTTTATGAACTTTCTTTTCAAATATATGATCACTATAGTTTAATTGACTGTGAAGTGTACGGATACTTTCCAGACTGGGACCTGAATCCCAGTAGTGCTAGTACATACTATTGTTTTTCTTTCATGAGGGTAAGTATTTGTTCTCACTTTCATTACTGACTTTAATTTAATATGTCCTAAATGCTACCCAAGTATAATCTTCTTGGTAACACTTGACATTTTCTATCTTTTTAATCCTTTTTCTGTCTCATTACTAGAGGTACTTACATGGAGACAATTGTTTTTACCTGAAGGACCACTGATCATCTAACCTCTCTGTACAGTACATAAACTCTCAGGAAGTGAATAATCTATTTCTTTATACAGTTAGCTTAATCATGCTCTTTCAGTCCTTATTTCACTGAGCATAGAGGAAACCTAGCTGACCAGCATGGACACAATACCTGGCTTGTGCTAAATGTCTTTATCGATGGCTAAATATCAGTTTGGGCTTGTTCTGGAATTTAATGGTATCAGACTTTCAAAATAAATAAAAGATTCCAGTCTGAGTTCACATTATCAACCTAACAATAGCTTATTTGAGCAAAACAGCTTTGTTGTCTTAATTCTTTCACTGTTATTGTTCAGTTTATTGATCAAGCACTGTGCACTTTTACACATGTACTGAAAATGTAACAATCATCATTGTAATGGAAAATAGGACTGATCCTGAGCCTCCTCTGTCAATCTCAGAACCACCTTGAATTTACGTGGAAGTTAGTGTTTAAGCCTGATCCCACAGGTTTTTCTCAGACAAAATACCACTTAATATTGTGCTGTACCTGGGTAGCGCTGCTGCAGTATTAGGTCCTAGCGCAGTTTTAACAATGTTCCTATCAGTGTAGAGAGGCTAAAAATATTAGTACTGTTTACTCAGCCAATGCTACATGAGTAAAATCAACAGATTCACTGCTTCAACTGTTTGAAACTCAAATGAGTAAGAATTACAGTATTAGGCCCATTTTTTCCATAGTCTGTTATCGGTAAGGGCTGAAGATGGAAAAATAGAGTGAAATATGGAGATGTACAGAGATATGGAGATAGGAAAATAAAACTTACATTTAAGAGGTTTGACTATTTCATGCGAGCTGCAAGAGACATTTAAAGATGTTCCCTTGTGACTGACTTTTACTTTAAAGGTAACAGCTGTATAGAATTTCTACAGACTTCTTTTTATGTTCCAAGATTCAGTTTCTTAAGTGAATTACTGACAGTCTACAGGATTCTGTTTTTCTAAACTCAGCAGAACCATTCAAAGTACAGGGAATTTTAAGCACTTTGGTAATGTTTGTATTTAAAAGCACTTGTAATGGATTGCAGGTGTATCCAATGTCAGCTTGCATGCAAATTTTGACGGAGAATCCTGAATAAAAATAAGCTATATTAAAAACATTTTTAATCTTCAAATGAAATCTTATATCCAGTCAAAACATAGGTCCACTGAAAATTAATTCCCATAACAATATTCGTATTACATTTACTTTTTTTCTTGACACTGTGTTCTTACTGGTTCCTCATCTCCTTGCACTTGACACTGATCAGTAATACACAGACCTAAAGGAATCTAGATTATTGTTAATTCCTGATAAAAAGCAATAGAATGCATCAGTGGGTTTAGGTTATCCCTGTTGTGAGCTAACATATTTATTTTTATAGGGATTTGAGGGAGAACTACTGCCGAAATCCAGATGGATCTGAATCACCGTGGTGTTTTACCACTGACCCAAACATCCGTGTTGGTTATTGCTCCCAGATTCCTAAGTGTGATGTATCAAATGAACAAGGTAACAGAGGGGAAAGTCGATAACATGATTTTAAGTGAATGCTGTACTGTTCCAAATGGCAGATAGGCAGGCTTGAAAACTAGAGAAGCTGGTCTCAGTACATCTGTATTACACCTGTGTAGTTCTGCTTTAGCTTTATTTGCATATTTGGGATTCATCATGGTGTAAATGAGATTCATTTCTCAGTTCATGTTTCAATTCCAACAGGGAAAGCTGCAGCAAAGATTTGTTATTGGATCTGATTTTTAGACAAGGTGCCATTTTATACAAAGTGGAGATCCATTTTACATTAAGTGGAGATCTGCTCCACTGTCTGACCTTTCTTAGTTTGAAAGCCCTTTTCCCAGATTTGAGACAATTTCCTTGATTTACAGTCTATTTATAATTGCATATGAGGCCACCAAAAGCAATTTTTTAAATGTATTTTTTTCCATGTACCTCCTTGGCTAAAAGATATTGAGCTGCAACCAACACATTGGACTTCCCATATAACCTCTTAGATTCAAGCTGTTGTCTCTGCCTGTAAAGTCCACTCCAAGTCTTCAGGCAAATGTTTTTCCCATGTGGTCTTGGTAATACTCTAAGGAGTACTATTGCATCCTGAGAACTGATGTCAATCTTAGCATAAACTGAGCTAAGACATCAGACCTATGACCCTACATTAGGCTGCATTAAGATCTCCATCTTTAAATTCTAGCCATTTTTTGCCTTAAAATTTGAAAGAGTTGCAGTTGCAAAAGTTATGTCACAGAAAGGATTAAACTTTTTCTTTCATTTTGTGTTTTTTGCAAAGTATCAATTATCCAAAAGTAAAAATACCGATGAATATGAAATGAAATACTTTATACAAAAGTCTTTATAGTAGTGATCATTTTAAATAATCCTCTTGAAAAGTCTCAAAAAGGCTTGTGATAAAAGCTTATGAATTAAACATGACTTCTGCTGGAGTGAACAGGCAAGTTTCTGAATTACATTAAAATCATGTTGATTTTTTTGTTTTGCCAAAGTAGATTTTAAGTCTAGAATTTTCTACTGCTGCCAGTATCCAGAATCTACACAAAGGCAAGGTTTTGTAAACAGGCTGAGTGCCTGTTTTTTAGGATGGAGGAGTAGAGGGACATTTTTGCTTTGTTTTGTATACAGCTGCTCCTGACAACTTTTAGAATATTCTGTGTGACCCTTTTAAATTAACCATAAACTATTTATGAAAGAAATTTTCCCAGTTTATCTAAGTAAGACCAAGTTTAAAATGCTACTGTTTTGGGAATGAGGGCCTCAAGCAGGGCATTATGTATCTAACTGTGAAAACTTTCTCCCATTTTCTTTCTGATTTGATTTATACAGTTGACTGATTTATACTGTATAGTGTTTGCTAAATATAACACTTGTCTTTAATTATTTGAATTACTGATGGAAATGAAGTTTTCTTTTTAATGTTGCACAATCACCTTCCACTTCTTTTTGTCTCAACATCTTTATTCAGATTGTTATCGTGGCAATGGAAAGAGTTACATGGGGAATCTATCCAAAACAAGATTTGGGCTAACTTGCTCCACATGGGACAAGAACATTGAAGACTTACGTAGGTGTGTACATAAGAAAGAGAAAGAGATGGTTCAGTGAGTCCTGAATAAATACTGCCTCCAGATGGCATCTCTTTTTCTTCTGCAGCGGTTCCAAAATAGCCCCTTATGCCCTGGAGCTTTCAGTATCTTTTTTTTTTTTTTCCCCCCTTTAAATATATTGCACAACATGTCTTTGTTTGGGCTAACCACTAATTGCAGGCTTTGGGATGTTTCTTAGTGTTTAGTTTACTGGCCTGGTTTACCCCATCTTTGTCCTTGTAAGTTTTGTTCGATGAGAGAATAGCATGAATGCAGTAGGAAACTGTTATCTCATCAGTCTGATCTCATAGCTCATGCTGCTTGAAGCAGGAGTTTGGACTTTAAACTACCTAAGTTCCTTTGCTGCATGAAATTGAATCTTGAGATTATGATCTAATGATACTGACATGACATGAAAAGAACTTGCAAATTCTGTTGTTTATCATATTCAAGTAGTGGAAATGACAAGTTACCTTATTTGTTAATGTAAAAATGAATCAGCAGTACGTACAAAAGAAGTTGTGAGTTTCCAAGACTTTTTCAACTGTGTGCTGTCTGCTGGTTCAGAATAGTTGTCTCAACAAGTGATGAGAACAAGGACTTCCAGGTACCACACAAAGACAGAGGTTCATCAAAATTTTCAATGTATGAGATATTACACACATTAGTGGCTCAGATGGAAGAAGTTTTCCCTTCATTTTCCTTTAGTTTCTGAAGTAGATGTGATTATTTCAGTATTACCTTTGTACTTGCTGAGTTAGTGCTCATGATTGTCACAGTCATAGTGCCCAGCATATTGCCTTCTGGAATTTGGCTGTCCCAGGGCCAGAGGCAGAATACATATTCCAGAATGCTGTCCACGTAAGGGAGGAAGAGGTTTGAGATCGTGACTTCTGAGAGCTCTAGTAAGTTTTCAGTTAGCTGTGAATGAGACTGGATACTTTGCAATTACATTCATACAGTTTTGAGTACAGATCAGCCTTTCTTCTCTTACTCCCACAAATTTTCCATCTGAGAACTTCTTTGGGGAGTTACCTGTCTCACTGCAGCAGTTACTCTAGTTATGGGTGTACTAGAGGCAGCATGCATGGCTGGTTATGAACTAAAAGATCAGTGCAGCTGTAACTTAGGAAGCCTATATGCTTCTGTCTGACAAGCCAGAAATAAACAGCTTTCTCTCCTTCAAATTTTCATCCCCAAGTTTCACTTTTAAAAGTGCCTCATGTAGGTTTGAAATTTAGGGGACCTATTGCTGCAGTTTGTCTGAGCCATTCATCCTTCTCCTTGCCTGCTGCTCAGTCTGGTTAGCTTTCTTGTGTTTGTCTTTACTTTGCCTAAGATTCACCTTTCTCTGTAGACTCAGTGATCCCTTGTGTTAGTGGTAAATCGAGACAGAAGGTACCTGTGGTCCCAGAGAGGCCTGCAGATTTACTATGGGCAACACATACACTCTTAATCAGTGTAATGATCCCTCCTGAGGGTATCCAGGGATTTTAGCTTTAATGGGAGATCAGTAAACCTCCCAGTTGTCCAGTGGACACAGAGCTTATAATATCGACCAGAGGAAACTTGGACCCAGATCCAGCAAATGTTAGAGTCTCATCTTCCCTTTGATTTTAACCAGCCCTAAACCCTGACCTGTAGGCTTCTCAATCAGCTAATATTACAATGTGGAGCAAAGAAACATTTAACCTTTGAAAATTTGGGCTATAGTATAAAGCTTTTCAGCACTTTGAATTTTTTTTTCCCTGTAGGCATATACAAATATTCAGAGAACCAGATGTTAGTAAACTGAAGAAAAACTATTGCCGCAATCCAGATGATGATTTTCATGGTCCCTGGTGTTACACAGATGATCCCCTAGTTCCCTGGGATTACTGCCCTATTTCTCGATGTGAGTACTTGGTATGCCTCAGGCATTGTCAACTGTGCAGTCCCAGTGAAGATGTGGTGTCACATGCTTAGGCATACCTTTGTAGTGTCACTTGTGACAGCAGATAATGTGTGATTCTATCAAGAATCAATTGTGCATAACTGAGAAGGAACGCACAGAAGCTGCTTGTGCAATATATGAACAAGGGGTCATTTTCCTTGAACAGCTTCGAGATTTCAAGGCTTATTTATGCAGCAGGAGCATAAAAGGGCTATTGCAGATGGTTAAACATTTTCCAACAGATCTAGCTATTGAATGAGTGCTGGATGGAGACAAAGAGTTGTCTAGTGGTCAGCATGTTGGCTGTGGCCTTAAGAAACCCAGAGACAGTTATCTTCTGTGCTACAAGCTTCACAGACTCTTTGTGTGATCTGTATTTGTTTGTAAAGTTAGGATAACTCACTATATATATGCTGAAGTGTATATGTGCTATATAGATTAGATTCTGCTTTTCGATGTTTATGGGATGATTTAATTCTTGGCAAGAATTAGGAACATCACGCCTCCAAAGTTGCATGTTAAAATCTAAATAGCTTAAATAAACAGAATTAAAGATCCTGGGGAATTCAGTAATAAGCTGATGTTCAGTGGAAAAGGATAGGTTTATGCTGAAAAATGTGCAATTCTCATTTATATTATTTTTTTTTCTCTTCAATTCTTATTTCTAAATCGTTGTGCTGTATATCCTGAGAGAACAATTAAATGGTAAATCAGGCTTTTGGATGCATGTCTGTGATCTCTAGAGGTTAAGGATAATGTTACGTTTATTCCTAGCAGCAATCTGCTATGTTTCCTCATAGTCTGAACTGCAGCATCTCTAAGAGATGATATATGAAGTCTCAGGTGATATTTTGGCATCTATGTGAAGAGTAAACAAACTACAAAAGGTTGTTCCTGTCAATGCAGATAAAGAACAACAGCTGAAAAAACAGAAATTTTATTCACTCAGAATTTGTCTGTTTTACAATTGTAACTCATATTACTATGAGTTACTACTAGTAGCTCACTTAGGTACTGATAACCAGCTCAACCAGTACAGATGAAATGCTGGCAGTTCCCAAATGTACTCACTTGATGCCTTTAGCTGGTCTCTTCAAATGGCATTCTCTCTCTGTCTCTCTCTCTCTCTCTCTGTATACATGTGTAGATATGCATATACATGTGCATACTCATATACACGTGTGTATACATACACATAGAAATTTAACTATGTGTATAAATGTATACCTCTAGAGAGGTAGAGAAAGACTTGCTTGATGGTGGAAATCTAGTTGGATAAGACTGTTTAAATTTTACCTTTGCAAATTTTCAGTAGCTACAGGTGTACCTCTAACTTGTATTGGGTCACTGCAGACTTGCTGAAGGCAAAAAATTTGAACCAGGTTTAAGCAACCTCATTGTAACTGTATTTTGACTTGGACTGGATGGAACAACCAAACCAGATTTTTGGGAACACATTCTGGGGAGGGACTCTTCATTAGAGACTCTAGTGGTAGGACAAGGGGTAATGGCTTTAAACTTAAACAAGGGAAGTTTAAATTAGATATAAGAAAGAAGTTCTTCACAGTGAGGGTGGTGAAGCACTGGAATAGGTTGCCCAAGGAAGTTGTGAATGCTCCAACCCTGGAGGTGTTCAAGGCCAGGCTGGACAGAGCCTTGGGCGACATAGTTTAGTGTGTGGTGTCCCTGCTCATGGCAGGGGTTTGGAACTAGATGATCTTAAGGTCCTTTCCAACCCTAACTATTCTATGTTCTATGATTCCATGATAAGGATAAGCTTTTGCTGATAACAAGGTGAAAGGAATTTTGAAGTTTCAAAGGCTTTCAAGGAAATTAAGGTTTTTTGATTAAATCTGGTTTATATTTAATTACATGAGTCCAGTGCTTCCTGAAAGCTTATAGATAAGTCACAACTTCATTTTTCAGCATTTGCTAGTACTAATTAAACATATAAGTTGACCATAATAGACAGTCTGATGTATTCAGGATTCAGCCAAGAAGTAAAATGCTTTAAAATCCTGTTGCAAAATATTTAATTCTTACATACTTCTATTGGGATGAAATTCTGCCTTTCTTTACTAAATTGTGCTTTTGCAGAGTATTAAAGGAATCACTGGAATTTAAAACTTTGTGAACTATTAAAATTTACAGTATGTAATTTGCTGTTTATTTTTACCCTTTTCAATTGTTAGATGTGTCTTAATTTTGTATTATGGCTATCTTATGTGTCTGCCTAGGTGAAGGGGATACAACTCCTACTACAACCAGCTTGGATGGTAAGTCTGCAGATGTACTGTGCAGTGCATGTATTGTATCCTCTAAGACTAGCCATTTCTTTACCACGGGGAAACAAAAGAAAGATCAGTTAAAGATTTAAAAAAAAATACAGATTAGGAAAAATAGCTTTTGCAAGAGGAAAACGTAATTTTATTGTACTCCTTAGGTATTCTCGCTATCCTGTCTTGCCAGTGGTGAGATATGGTAATGATTTACAATGTTTTCTGTATAACTATATAAATCACAAAAAAACCCCAACATTTAAATATATGTATTTTTTATTGCCAATGAATATTTTATAGACTTACCCAGCCTCATTGAAGTAGTTTTGATACTCTAGAAATTTATTTCATTAGAGCAGGAAAGTTAATCCATAATAAATATTGACCTTCTTGTGGTCCTTATGTGCAACTGTACAGGTTTCCTACCGCTGTTTTTAGTAAAATGTGATCTCTGGACCTGCTTTCAGATACTGCCATTCCTTGTGCCTCAACAAAACATTTGAGAGTTGTAAATGGGATCCCAACACAAACTAACGAAGGATGGGTGGTTAGCTTGACATACAGGTAACTATAACTTTGATTAGAAAGACAATACATGTACTAAGATATTGGTTTTGGAACCGTAGAACCAGCCATAATAAGAATGCTTCTAGAGTGCAGTTAAATTCTGTAAAAGCAGAAAATCAGCATTTCTGGAACATCAGGTGATTTTGTAGTATACACTCTGTCAGTGAAATATTTACATGTTCATTATCACTAACTTACACACATGAGCTTGTGAAGCATTCATAGCATTCTGCTCTTTTGATTAGCTGCTGCAAACCTTTTCATAACATTGGCTTAGCATCCAGTACTAAACTGTTTATTTTAGAAACTGTTACAAAAAAAATGAGTTCAGATAAATATTTTCACTTCAACAACAGTGCTTTTAGTTGAGAAGTGTTGGATTCAGGATTTATACCCATGTCAAATTTAGCTTTCTGTTCATACCATTGCATGCAATTAAAAGTAGGAGCTATAAGGAAATCCTTTTAATTCTCTAAGACCCTAACATGTACAGCTGGAAATGTGTATCACATTATGGCAGATCTTAAGTTGCTACTGTGTAAAAGCCAGAACACATATTACTGTTTCTTAAGTTCATTAATCTGGTTCATAACTCATCAGCTGGAAGTGTGAATCATAAATTTATCATCTCATGCATCTGGCCTGTATCTTCTATAATGAAAAGAAAAAACCAAAAAAAAAACCCAACACAAGCCTTTTTTTGTCTGGTGGTGCAAACTAAGGTACAACTCAATTCTATTACCCTATGATTCGTCAACTCTTTTAAAACCATGATGTAAAACAGGTCTTAAATGAAATATTGGAATAATTGTTTTCTACACTGCTTCATTGCTAGAGAAATTCTAGGATCCTTCCCATTCTTGATGATCTTTGCAATCTTATGAGATCAAATCAGAACTAGACCTTTCTGGAAGTGTAATGGATGATCCAGAAAGACATTTCTAAAGGACCATCACTCCATTCCTAGATTAAATAACCAAAAAGGTGGGCTGAATCACTCCCTGGAAAAGTTGATCTTTGCACTTGCTTTTAAAGCAGCCTTGATGTTTGAGGAAACTTTAGACAGGTAAGGTGAATTATATCCAGGTGCCTAGAAATTACATAACTAATGTTAAGGCAGTTGAACCTGGATTTTGTGCTATGCAACAAAATTCCATGAAGTAGATGTGTGTTTAAATGATTTCAGATTCTTTGAAAAAAGCAATTCTTGGAGTATTCCAGCAGCAAAATATATATTTTTAAGTATTACATGTGGGCATAAAAATGTAGGTTTATTTAGTATTGTTACCAAGGAAGCAAATAGAATGTTGTCTGAAACAAAATCTTAATATCTTCAGGACTTTTGAACACCTCAAATCTACTGCACACCTCAAAATGGAATTACCATGTCTGAATGGTAAAGGCTTAGTGAAACCTAGAAACTTATATTCATATTTGGTAATCAAGGACCACCTCTAAATATTTAATTAATCAATGACATAATTTCTTATATATTCAATCCAGATCCTGATATCAGGTGAGTTAAAGTGTATTTGGGTTAATTTCATCTATTTCATGGAATCAGCTCTGGATTTGTCCCACATGAAATAGTAAGTTTAATACATTCCCATGTGTAGTATTCAATCTTCTAAAGCAGAGGATACAATCTTATAAATTTATTTTGATAATTTGTGATGCAAAGATAACATGGAAGAATACATTTATACTCCTGACTGTGACATTTCTTTGCAATAAAACTGGGCAGACTCTGTATTTTAAAAAGAATCCAGCCTTTTGGATCAGATATTTTGTTCCTCAACCAAAATACAATTAAAAAAAAACACTAACGGAGGCAAGCATCTGTGTTATTCTGCTGTCTTTGAACTCCATATAGAGTCTGGGCTCCTTCCAGCAGTTCTTTTCAAAGCTTTGAGCATTTGTGTGATTTGAATTTATAAATTCTGAGATTTTTAAGCTTTTCCCGAATTGCTGACAATTCTGATTCACTTTCCAAAGAGCTGCAGAAAATAAATGTGATTTTGGAGGCAGAAAGAAGGAAACTAATTAATCTGCATTCCACAGTCGTCTTTATTTTTCAAAGAACTGTCATGTTTAATTGCTTTAATTTTACTTGATATATTATGCTGTAGGTTTTCTATAATCACATGTAGGATGTCACACATTGCAGATTGTTTCCTACTGAAATACATGGGGACAGAAATCTCACCGGGCTTGTAATCAAATAGCAACTCTCCACCTTGAGGTCAATGCTTTGAATAATGCCTACATGAATAATGACCAAATGTTGTTTACATCTGGTGGCAGTCTGGGGACTTGCTTGAGTGTTTCAGTCCAGTTCCTATTACAAAGAATTAGCTTGCCTTTTTTTTATTTTATTTTTTTAAATAAGGTCTCATTACAAATTCAGCTCTGAAACCACTAAATGAACAGAGTAACTGAGTTTCTCTTTCCTCTTGGTTTTTACACATTGGACTAAATATCTGCAAGTTCATGTTACTTTAAGTGTTGAAACTGTAGGGCAAAGGGATGGAGACATGTTTTGCAGACTGTCAGTCATCTACTTTTCATCAGCAAAAATACATGGGCAACAAAAGTATTCTTTAAATGTTTGGAATATGTAGAAAATCATACTATTACCTCTTTTTTATGTTTTTTTATTTCTTTCTCCTTTTTTTTTTTTTTTTTTTTTCTCTCCAGGAATAAGCATGTCTGTGGAGGTACTTTGATAAAGGAAGAGTGGGTTCTAACAGCAAGGCAGTGTTTCCCTTCTCGGTACAGTAGTCTGTAGTTTTGCAATATTGAAATACATCTATTTTCAGGAATTTACCAGCACAACACTTCTTCAACTTAAATGCAGCTTTTTTCTCTCCTGTTTGGCTTTAACGCTGCTTTTCTGATATAAAAGGCCAGTGGGACCTTCGTATTTTCTGTTATTATTGTTGTTAATCTAAAAGGGCTCTGCTATTCTACATATGTTTTCCAACTGTAACGGTTAGACAATTGCCTCTTTATGAAAATAATCTCATGCTTCTGCTTAACTGGACAAAATAAAATAGAAAACTTGGGCAAATCTCAAAAAATTCAAAGGTCCATGCTGTCCAAGGATCTAAATGTTTAGATACAATTAGGAAACAAAAATTAGATTTTAGTAATAGTTAAAATTATGTAGCAGCTTCAGACCAAAAGCTTACATCAGAGCATGTTGATTTTGGAATAGAAATTGGCAGCATAAACCCATTTCTGGTGAAGAGTATAAGTTAAGATCTTCTAGCATTTTAAACAGAGTTTTTTTAGTTATTTTATTATATGCTCATCAAAATTGTAACCAACTTTGTCTCATTTAGGTACAAAGATTTGAAAGATTACAAAGCCTGGCTTGGAGTCCATAATATCAAAGGAAAGGGAGAGGAGAAGCATAGACAAGTTCTGAACATCTCCCAGTTGGTATATGGCCCTGCAGGATCAGATTTGGTCTTACTGAAACTTAGCAGGTTAGTAGCCACTATTGTGAGTTCCAGAATTTTCAACCAAAGAATGAGATTCTTTCTAAATAAGATTTGCAAATTCAGTTCTCTACTATCTTTGATACTGTGGATGATGTCTCTATAGGATAAACTTCCAATTGAAAGAAATTTTACTTGGTATATGCAGAAATGGAGGTTCATCTACCTTGATCAGGAAGCAGATGTTACTACTGAAAAATTGTGCCTATATGCTTTTCCAGATAACCAAGTTTAGGTTTATTAGAAGGGTTTTTTGCTTTGATTTGTTTGTCATTTTGTTAGGTTTTTTGTAAATAACAATTCACTACTATACGGTCTTAATTTATAGAGTAAGCACCAGATTGTAACTGAGATCCTTGTGTATATATGAACTTTCAAACTTTTTCCATATTAGCAAAACTGTATATTCAAATAAAATGCCATCATTACTTACTTTTAAGATGAAAACCCAAGTTAAATAGCACAAAAGTGTTGACAGCATTTCAAGAACTCTTTTGACAGTTAACAGCTGTAGCACAAAAAATAGGTAGAAGAATCTATCAAAGATGGAAAAGGAAAAGAATTAGCACAAGTTTTGATTGGTGTTAAAGTTATTTTTAAGATACATTTTAAAAGGTTAAGTAAAATCCATTGTATCTATTATTTGTCTTCTCCTTTCAGACCTGCCATATTGACAAATTTTGTAGAAATAATCCGATTGCCCATTTCTGGATGTACCATTCCAGAGAAGACCAGTTGCAGTGTTTATGGATGGGGATACACTGGATGTAAGAAACTATTTTTAAACACTAAATGAATACATTGACAGCTTACTTCCTCTTGTCATTATAGGTGAGACTGCTGGTATTGCCTGATGCCATGGTTGTGCGACAGTTTTTGTTGTAGAATGCAAGTTACATTTTTTTTCCAATTTTGTAAATCTTTGAGCATTTTACTGAAGATCATTTAATATTAAATATTTTCTCTAGTCCACCTTTTTTTTTGTTTGTTTAATTGACAGGCAAAATGATTCAAACATTTTGAAGAATGAAATAAAGAAATATATTGTTCTACATGTTTAAAAAATATGGCAAAATTATTTTGCAGAGTTTTAACCCTTTTTTGAAAAATTCCACTTCATTTACTTGAGCAGTCTTTCTGGATCCCAAAGCAGGCCACCCTGTGGAAAAACTAATACAGGGTCACGTAATCAAAGACATAATTAACATACACAAAGACATTGAACTAAGGATGCACAGGCAGCCCGAAGTCTGGCATTTCCTAACTTTTTAGTAATTGACTTTGCAACCTTACTAATGCTTATTAAACACAGGTTTTCTGTGAAGTAAATACAAAACTGTGGGAGAACAGACATTTATTTAGCCTGGTAAATACTATATTTGCCTAATTATGTGTTGATGATAAAGTTAATAGCTGCCAGTTGACAATAATTACTACAATAATTGCTGTGCTCAAATTTCATTTTGCCACACACCCTGAGTAAGCAGCAGCAACATATTCATGCTCTCCTGGAAGCAGAGCAGAAACTAGACTGTAGTTTGGAGGCTCTCTTCCTTGTAGCCATTACTCTGCATTTCTTTGTGGGTGGCAAGTAGTCTGTACCAGCCCTTTCTCAGATGACTAGATTTGATGTTCCCAGCATGGCCATATTAGCCATCCTTTGCAGGGAATGGCTGTCAGGGGGACAGGGAAGTCAGGCGGGAGCACGGTGCAGCATTGCAGGAAAGCTTGGCTTACTAGAACTGATAAGGAATTTGAAATGCTGTGGAGTTACATAACGCAGTGAATACATAACATCTGTCATCCAAGGACTTTGTGCTATATTATCTTATGCATTACGTATTATAATCCTCACAGCATCCCAGTCAGGAAAGGAGTAAGTGTTACATCCATTTTTTTTCAAGAAAACGGGGTAATAGGGCAGTGAAGGGCAAGCTTGTTTTCTTTTGATGGCTATGCAGAGAACGGGCAAGTCTAGGCCCTTTATTTATCTTTGCAGCTTGTACAGACTTGTCTTTCGACATGTAGAACAAGAGTAAGCTCCACAGGGCTCCTGCTTCCTGACCTTCACGCTGATGAATGGAGATTGCACAAGGCTGTGGCTCTGCCCTTGCAGGCACAAAGTCATTCAGTGTAGCTGAGCCAGCACAGAATTAGAAAAACTATGCTCTGTTACAGTATTTTTCAAGTCACACGTCCTTCCCTAGGCCATGGCAGGCACTTTTACACACTAACTTGTGTTTGAAGCAGGGAGAAAAATCCTCACTCTGCTGATGGGAGTGACAACATTCTCAGCTCACTTTTTCTGATTTCTGTGATGTGACAAGGCAAGCTGGTGGTGAACAGTAGAGTAAGCTCCGGCACCTAGCCTTTTCTTCTAATGCAAAAAACTTCCCCAGATATCTTGAGAGAACTGAGCAGATATGCCCACCAAAAAAATTTAATGCAAATCTCATTTGTAGCAAATATCAGAAATCCAAAAGACAAATGCATGATAAAAATGGGAATGGACAATAAATTCAAGTACTGGTGAGAAAGTACAATAACTGAAGTTACATGAGTAACTTGTAACACAGACTGAATCTTCATTTTTTTTTCCCTTAAAATAGAATAAAGTTTTCATTCTCTTTTCAATCCTAGTAATTAACTATGATGGCCTTCTCCGAGTAGCAAACCTGTTTATTTTGGGAAATGAGAAATGCAACCAATATCTCAAAGGGAAGATCACTGTGAATGAGTCAGAAATCTGTGCTGTGGCTGAAACCATTGGTGCTGGGCCTTGTGAGGTAAATATTACATTTCCTAATAAATTCTTAGGAGTCATCAGCCTGGCTGTTTCTTTCCCAGAAATAATTTCCTGGAGGTTTTTTTTACAATTATCCTCTCTGCATAGAACTTTTACACACACACATACAAAAATGCTTTTAATCTCTTGCATAGGAAAATTATTTGTTTCTAGTGACCTATTTTCTGCAGAAAAAGGCTCCTTTGCTTCAATCTCACTGTACCACCACACCAGCAAAAGATTTGCATTAATGTTAAATATACTCACATGACTAAACACTTTGCTAGACTAAGACAAATTTGTGTTGGTATAATAAGGGTTACAAAGGGCTGGGTGCTAGAAACAGCAGCATATTTTGATTGAGCAGAAAGAAAAAGATGGGGCAAATTTAACTGTTTAGTTAGATGAGGACTTGCATGCAAAGTACAGAAAAGTCATTGCTCAACAGTGTTCATAAAGTTATAAAGGAAGGAGAAAGATCAAAAAATGTCTTGAGGTTCAGTATTAGTCAGAAGGGTGGAGCATTTGGTCTCCTTAATCAAACCTGAGCAACATATCAGTGAGGACAGCAGAACTACTTCAGTGAAACTATATAGTTCAATATTGTTTTGCCTGGGACTAGATTTGATGATGGAGAAAAGACATCTAGGAGAAATGCTGTAAATCGTTTATTACAGAAAGATACAATTTTTCATGTGTAATATCATCCTGATAAGTTGATAGATAGCAGGAGGACACTCATGAACATTATTATGCATTTAGTATCTGGGATAGATGATTTACCTAATACAGATTTTAATCAAGTAGTGAAAATTTTCTCTACCCAAGAGTACTACCACATGATGGGGAACTGAGTTCTTCAACAGGCTGAAGCCTCTTCCATTTATTAGTATTCCACATGATCATTTTGTTATTGCAAAGTATTTTCTTCAAAATATCAAATCAAATATTTAATCATAAGTGAGCTCTTAGATATGTCAAGGCTTATAAATGAAACATCTGCATGGAAGTCTGCTGGGGATCCTGCACTTTGTTTTCCCCTGCTGGAAGAAATGGACTGAATTAATATTAGCAATCAGTCTTAATGACTGCATGGTTTCCTGCTCCCTGAGTTCCCCTTTGAAGCTACTTTCCTCAGCAGAGAACAGGCAGAGAAACAAAATCAGATTGGCAGGTGAAACTCCACTCCTGAAAGTGTTTTATGAGCTGCTCTGACGGTACTGACATAGTTCATTGCTCATGTGGGAACTAATCTGCAGTCATCCAGGAAAAAAACCCTAAACAAAATAAAGGTCAAGCATTGTTGTTTCTCTGGTGATCCGGAGAGAATACAATGCTAATTGTCAGGTTTATTTTCTGAAACAATGTCTCGCTATCTGATATGGACATTTACTGTCTAGTTTTGCAGACAGTTTGCTAGGTTCAGTATATGTTTTGCCTGGGTAAAAGCTGCAGTGTCTATGTTGAACATAGTGTCTATGTTGTCCCAGATCTATGTGAATGTATCTAAGTTACTGTTTTAATCTAATTTAAACAATGTATTTTAGTCCTAAATAAGAGCTAGATCTGACTTAACCATACTCCAAAATTTCTCTGACTGCGTGTACTGGTGCGTAGATGTCTCCTTCACTCAGAATAATGAACAAGAGCATTTTAACAAGTTATGTCTCAAAATTATGCCTACAAAATATTATTTTTTATTATGTTTGGAATTCTCCCCTCTTCTTATTAGTATACATAGATTCTTATTCTAGTGCCTTGCAAGGTGATTGCCTGACAAGTATATTAACCTGGCTCTGTCAGTAGTCTTTGATGCAAAGTCTTTTACCATAACACAAATGTTTATCAGTCAACTCACTTTCAGCTTATCTGATTTATATGCACATAAACAAATACCATGCTTGCAAGTAGCTGAAAGAGGACAATAAGTTCTGGTAGTCTGAAGTCACTAGAATCACATGGAAAGATGCATCACGGGGTTTAATTTGAATGGGAGGCAATCAGAGATTAAAGGCCAGCCTTGGCATTGGTTCTCCTAAATTCTGGCTGTGGAAAAGATATTGGAAGTTGTTTTTTGTCCTATGGCAAGACTAACTCTATTGCCTGTTCATTGAGCTAGGTCACCCCCAAAAGACACCAGTCAGTAGGAGACAGGTGAAAGCTGTGTACTGAAGTATTTTGAGAAGTGACATTCTTTATGTTTATTGTTTCCTAGAGAGATTATGGTGGTCCTTTGGTTTGTGAACAAAACAGACTGAAGATAGTAGTTGGTGTCATTGTTCCTGGCCGTGGATGTGCTGTTCGAAATCATCCTGGGATTTTTGTTCGGGTCTCATATTATTCCAGGTGGATACACAAGATTATGATGACCTACAGAAAACCCTGAAAACTCGACAACTTCCATTCAAAGAAAGATTTTGGACAACATGGAATTAATGTGTAATGTAAAGATCAACAATTTTTTAACTACTTGATAGTCAAGTTTGTTGAGCTTCTTTTAATATTTATGGGTGTTTTTGGTGTTTTTGTCCATCAGTGTTGTTTTATAAATGTTGGAATGACTTACAGTATATGCAAGTATGGTGACATATCTCCTGAAGATACTTGAATGGGTAAACAATTTTGCAAAGACATTACTGGATGATAAATGGTTTTGTAGAAATAGATCATATGACCTCTTTTATGCTGCTCTTCAGATTATCTTAGAAGGAGAATCAAATTATAGCTTTATTTATCGCATCTTATTCTTTCTATGAGCCGTATATTTCTCTTCATATATGACAAAAGACCTATTGAGAGATATATGTATCTGTCAAGGACAGCATATATGATCATATTTCTTTTTGCCCCTTATAAGAGGTCAATGATTTCAATATTTCATTAAAAATAATCTCTTTAGAAATTAATCTTTTCATTATTGATGGACTTTGACAAGCCTGCTGCAAGCAGAGTTCTCATAGAAGTCAATATAACTTCGTTTTACACAGTGGTTATAGAGTCTAGTTCTGCACTTGGTTCCTCCAGTGTGTATGTAGTCCCATAATAGATATCTGAAAAACCCTTTTGGATGAGGGATGAGACATAAAAGTAGATTGGTTAGTAAACTATCAATCATTTGTTTAAAGTTAGTCCCAGATATAGCAATGGATTTACAATGCCAAAGAGAGTATTTCATACAGTTTGAAAAATTAATCCTGATTAGCTACTAGCAAACTTTGACCACTGAAATAAATTTCAAATATACCCAAATCTTTCTCAACAGACAAGTGTCAAAAAATTAGTTGATTCTAGTTGTTTCGTGTAAGTAGCTCCATTTACAGCAAGAAACAGAATGGTTAGAATAGTTGGACCTGTCACCTGCCTGAGAGACTTAATACTGGGAAAAGTAAGTTATACATTAATAGGCTTTGAGAGACTTAAGATCTTTAATAAAACCTTACCTAGATTTGGACAAAATTATATCCTCTGTATAATGCCTTTCAGGGTAATAAAATTATTGCAGATATTGATACGATCTTGTATGTAATATGGAAAACATCACCAATAGTTTAGTAGCTTGTGTTTCCTGCCTATATGTAAAGCCATCACTTTCCTTTATGTTGATGGGGAAAGGGAACAAAAAATCAGCATCCCTGAAAAGCGTGTGTTCTCCTTTAGTCATTTACTAGTATGGCTGGAAGTATTATACAAATATGTTGTTATAGGTGGCACCAATTATCTGTAATTTCTGGAAAATTGTTACAACTTATATCCAATTGTTAGTTTTACTACTGTACACGTAACTGCATAAGTAACTGCACTGTTACTTCACTTGTGACTACATAACTGTAAATGTTTCCTTTAGCAAATCGCATGATATGTGTGTCATATCCAACCGCATAGCCGCTAAGCTGACATCATGGTGTAGGACATTTATAAAAGGACGTTTCATTCAGAAGACGCAGGGTTGAATTTTGCCCTGGCAGAAAGTAACCACTTCAGGGGATCTGTCTTGGGAGGCAGTCTTCATGTTGACTCACCAAAATATTTTCTTCAGCAGTGCACTTTGATTTCAGTGGGACTCAAATATGCTTACATCTCCTGTTGAATTGGGATGCTTTTCAACCCATGCTTAAGCGGCTTGGCCTCTGAGATTTGTGTCAAACATTCAGAAGATTCTACTGGCATATAGGAAGAAGTCTTTCAGCAAGCAGAGCTTCTGAAATTCCTCCTGATGTAAATAGTCTCTTTGGATAAGATGCATCTTCTCTGTACAGTGGATCTGGAGGTGGTGGATGCCACACAGATAGTTTGTATTGATATGTTCCATCTGCCTCTGAAGGCTTTATGCTCCTTTTGGGCTCTCTTACTTACCGGGCCTAAAGAGGACAAGATTTAGCCTGTTGTATTTACAGTTAATTATTGTCATGTATGTGAAGAGCGTATTCTTACTAAGTATATACTGACCATATCTTACTGAAAGGATTAAATTTTTAAGAGAAACTTTTAAAAAACTCCGAGAGAGTTCTGTCTCCAGTCACAAGTAGAATGTGGATAAAATATATAATTCCATGTTCACTCTTTGTATTCTAAGAATTGTTATGTGCCCACTGTATTATATTTGCAGGCATTTTGTTATGTCTAGCTAAAAAAATTGAATCTTAAAATATTTTAGTTATAAGCTTCTGCTGTGCAGAAGGCTGTGATTTTTATATATATATATACACATATATATATGATAAAAATACTGTTTTTTGTTAGACAACGTGTAAGGATTTTTACCTGTTTGTTCTGGGCAGCACCTCAGTAAGATAAATTGTGCAGAGCTGGTGCTCCAGAACTTAACATGTTTGTATGCACTTGCTTATCAGGTGTTCTTGCTCTCTGTATCACAGTATGGAGGGCACGTGAGACTCTGAAGAGCAAGGGAAGAGAAGAATAATGATATGTGGTAATGAATTTGTACTTCATTTATTCCTGTGAATATTTCTTGTTGGTACCAATGGTACTGTACCAGGCAACTGTTATAACTACAGGATTCTCTTAAGAAAGGACACTCTACAGATATTTTTTCACTGTTCTAATATTTTTCTCGCTATAATAACACAGGAACCTGATCTAGTGCCCATCTAAATTGCTAGAAACCCTCTT
>NW_009938508.1:0-53287 GCF_000696875.1 Nestor notabilis | reverse complement strand
GCTGGACTTTACCTTGTAGATGTGGTTTTATTCATATTAAAATTAAAGAGTACAGAACTTAAATTCTTATCTAAGAACATTCTTAAATTCCACTGAATTTCATCTTCATTCTCTTTGCTGTAAATAATCCTAGGTCTCTGAAAAGTGTAAAAACCAGATATAAAATTTTTGAATTAAAATCGAAGAGGTGATTTTGTGCTACTGAAGTTAGTTCAGCTTAATTACTGATTTTCTTTGGGCATTGGAACTGGCTGATGCTTCTTCCTTTCATTAATGAAAACAATTTTCCCTTAGAAAAGCTTTTTTCCCTGTCTCTTGTTCTCTCATAAACCTCATGACCCTCAGAGAAACTGTAGCTCTCATTGGGAATGTACTGGTCTAGATTTTTGCTGCTACTGCTGAAATCTTCTTCTCTAGTTTAAGATTAAAATTCTCTGAGGCATTCTGCAAACCCTTACTGCAGGTGATGCCAATGTACTTGACAGAGCTACTCCAGTTAGAGCTTTTCAGACGAGGGTCCGTATATATCTCTGAGGGTCAAAACCTACTCAGGCAAAATGTCCCTTGAAATCAGTGAATGTGATTGTCAAAAGAGGGAGGGGCTAAATGTTGCTCAGTGCTTTTTGTTATGGCCTTGCACTGAACTATATGCATCCTTGTACACTGAAAAGCACACAGATTCTCAACTCTACAGCAACTGCAGCAGGAGGCGAGGCTTTATTGCCATCCTTCTGGAAGATTGGTTGTAAACTAGTTGACCCCCTTGGAACCTGTATGAAACCTATTGGATTGGTTGTTTAGCCTTGTTTCCTTATCAATTATTTTCTTCCTCCCTCATGTGCACTGGTATAATATTGTTTTATGAATGTTGGGGCTGCTGGCAGGAACTAACATGTCTTTTCACCCTAAAATTTTACAGTGTTCCTTTTTAAACATAGCTTTGGGCATTTTTGTATGATGTTTCCTTGCATGGGATCTAACTTCAGGGAGCTGCCTGTGGAATTCAGTGTATGATAGGGAGTATTTTTTTATATTTAAGTGGGAAAAATGACGCTCCCATTAAATACATCCAACTGAATGCCTAATGAAAAGGGAACACTGTGGTTATAACTTGTATTATAAATCTTCTGTAATTAACGGCCTCTTCATTAGTTAATAAAGTTGGTATTTTTGTAACCTTGTTTACTCTTATTATTCTTAATAAAATATTTTATAAAAAATAACAACTTAATTAGCATTATATTTCTTATTTAAAGAAAAAGGTTTGGAATCCCATAGTTACCCTCCCAGTTTTAATTTCAGTGAGGGATTTTAGTATGCAGACTAAGGAGGAATGGTACTTTAAAGACCTTCAAGTGTCTAATATCAGAGTTGCACATAAAATTAAACATACGGTCAAATCCATGCTGTGATCCTGCTGAGTCTCCCCAAGAGTTTCCTGAAGGAAATCTGCACTGAGAATAGCCTAAGCATATCATAGAGAGAGTTTATTTGCAGTAGAAAGGATGTGCTTAACCTAAACATGAATATTTACCAAGAGGTTTGTAGTTCCTGACAATTTCAGTATGAGAGGCTTGGAATATTAAGCATTTCTTTAAATAAACTTTACACTTCAGGAAAGGGCTCACTTTATCACTTTATACTACTGATAGTAGCAAAAATAGTACAAAGGAGACCTATAACTTGAACAAACTTAGGTGCTGCTGCTGCATTTTGTATCAAAAGCAGCCAACAGCAATAGCTTGCAAAGAAAGAAACAAGCAACACCCTTACTAACGCCACCACATTGGTGCCTCTGTCCAGCCGAGTACTGTCAGGCTCCTATAGCATCATAGCGTTCTCATTCAGTGAGTTCAAATAAGGGACAGTAAGTTCATCACTTCTTTTTCATTATCTAGCTGAAATTTCAAAGTTCTAAGCATTTCTGGTTACACTGCAATTCTGATGATTTAAACATGTACTTGCTAACAACTCCAGCTATTTCAACAGTGAATCATTCTTCAAATAAACCCATGTGCAGAGTGTTTGAAGTCTGATTCTGAATTTTCCATAGTAAACATCACTTTCTTTTTGTTTGTAGTCCAAAAAGGGATTTTCTAATTGATTCATAAAATCAGTGGATTTTATCAGGAACTTCTGAAATCAATGGGAGGCTTGCCAATGCAAGGGATGCTTCCACCATGCTTCAGCCATGAAGGGATTCTTCCAAAGTTATAAAAATCTAGAAATAGTACATATTTCAAAACCACGTCTTGCTATATAGTTTTATATATATAGTTTTATATTCAAAGTGTTAAGGGTGTTCAGGTGATCTGTCTACCTCTTGGGAGCCATGACAATTAATTGCTTGTACAGCAATTTACACAAAAAAGATCCCTAAAGGAATATTGCCTTCATTTTACATCCTGTCACGGCTTTATCTTTCATAGTTTCAAGAACACTATAATCTGCAGATGATAAATGACAAAGACCCACATGAATGTTCAGTATTTGCTTTCTGCTCTTTGTTATTTAAAGAACCTCATGTGAACAGAGCAGGCCATTTAGTAGAGTTCAGTTGTGTATCTATCTATCTACTCTGCCTTCAAAAGCATCAATTTCTGGACAGCTACATTCCAATAAAAACCATCTGCAGTAAATAGGAAGCAAAACAGCTGGGAGGAAAAAGACAAACCACAAAAAGGTTAATTCCAAAGTAAACCCTAAAATGAACAGAAAATTTTCATTTTCATGTTGACTCAGTTTTTATAATATAGGATATATGGTGTGAAAAACTGCAATAGAATAACTTAATGGCCTTAGCTATCCTAAAGCTGTTTCACTCTGGTCAGAACACTTGGGAAGATGCAATTACTTTTCTATATGGTCACAGAAGATGAAGCACAAGTTATGCTTCTGTGTCTGAAGACTTGATCCTACCAGAATTGAAACCACTGTCAAAACTTTATCTAAGACTAATCGATAGATCCTACATCCTCCTTCTGAACCCGCTGGATCTTGTCATGGGACTGTTTCAGATCCTGGCTTTGTCAAGCACTCACATTATGGTCCAGAATGGTACTGAGTGGCAGAGGAGAAAAGTGTATGTTTTACTTCAAACCTGGGTATCAAAGTTCCACTGCAGACTATCAACTTCAGTCAGTCAGAGTCTAACTGAATATAGGGATTGGTTGATTTCCTTACTATTCAAATATTTCTCATTAAAGTAATAATAATTAAAAAAACAAGATGCGTGCAGTTACTCTTAATGCAGTTATTATTCACATAATAATAAATTCCTTGGAGAATTCCTTTAGAGCAAAAAACCTGCAAACTTCTGAGCCCAGAAGAGGTTGACGTTTGCGTGAGATATCTTAAGCTGTGTCTGTTTAAGCTGGTGTTGTCCTCAATTGGGTTATTTGACTCGAAGAACAGATTATATACAGGAGAGTGCAATTCACGGTAATTTATTAAAAATAAGACAGAAAATATAGCATTAAAGACATACATTGGAATTAGACAAGGCTAGCATAAAACATAAACAAGGATACAGTCCTCTCTACTTGAGAGACATTTTATCCTGAATAATATGTGAGTTTATAATATTTAATTCAGTTCTGATTATGCTACCTGAAAATTTTACAGATGGTTTTCTTTCCTTGAGGATTAATGTCAGCATGATACATATGGGAGCATATATGCATTTACATCAACATTGCTATTACAAACCATGTCAATAGTCTCATGTCTTGGGCGTAAATATGCCATCTGCTGTTCAGCCTTGTGTTTAACAATACTGTGACTTCACAGAGCAGTTGCAAAACTGCCACCAGATAGTTTATTCTCTCCTTTTTTTTTTCTTTTTTTCTATTTTCTTTTAATTACATAAAAGCTCAGAAAATTTGCTGTTCACAGCAGTGTAAGGTGTAGAAGCTGTACAGTAAACATTCACTTGAAATCCTTTCATGTATGTGCATCCTCACGTGGCAGCTTGGTCCCAATTATTGCCTGATCCTATAATTCTTTGAAGTCTGTGTTTCTGTTGAGAAGGTCCCACGTAGCCTTATTTTTTCCTGTTGAACGTATTCAGAATATATCTCTAAGAATATCTGTAGGAGGTGAAAACTCACTTCAGTCCTGAAATATCCAGATACCAGCCTTCAATTACACACCCTGATGTTTCTAGCTTGCCATGAAGTACATTAACACAGGGAAAGGAATAGGCTAGTTGGCTAGATGAATTCTACACATCCCACATCAGCTAGGCTTGGTTATCCTAGGGGAGGTGCTCCACAGCCCGCTGTACCAAAACATCCATCCATACGCAGAGGATTGATGTGACTGAGCACTAACAAACACGGATTACACAGACACAAAACCAGGCGCACACCACACCCACACAAATGCACACAGATGCCTTTGCAATGGTATGTAGCTAATTCTGAACTTCTTGATCTACACAGATACTTCAGGGAAAGGGTTATTATAACCTGGAATATGCCCTGTCCCCCAGAGCTGTGCTAACTGAAGTGCCTTAGTATAGGAATAGGACAACCTGAGAAGAAAGGTCTTCATACTAAGAGCACTTATCTCACTTTGCCTAATAACCAAGAATAACAAGGGGGAGCTTAGTGGTGAGAGCCAGAAGTACGAATTTTTTACACCCTGAATTTGCAGATTTGTGATGGCAAACTTCTGCAGTGTAAGCCTGAATTGTGAGAAAAAGTCTTATGTGCCCCAGCATCTTTGCCCACACTCCAGACTGGCTAGATCCAAACCAATCAAATCAGTTCTGCGGTGTGTGTGTCTGTGCTCATACACATATATCTATTCTGTCTGAAGCAATGTAGAAGCTCTGGCACTTGTGTTTATTGTCCTGGAAACAAACAAGTAGACCTGAGTAGTGTTCACCCAGCTGAACACTGGTTTGGAAACATCAATGTTACTATAATCTGCTTATGAAGGCCCTGAAAGTTAGGAATTAAAAAACTTGGCTTCGGCAATTAAGATGCTATAACCCTATAGGGAATCAGTACTAACCATTTGCATTTACACTGCTAATTGGGTTGGTGCATGGGCCTTTGGAGGCCCTTCTGAATGCTTTTTTTCCCTTTTATTCTACTTGAATTTTGTTAGGTATCACCAGAGGTTGGCGTTAATGTTAAAGCTGTCTTAAATCCAAATATTTTTCCTGTAGAAACCTGCTTCTCTACTGGGGCTCTTTCTGGGCTGTTATCTTATTTAATTTGGTTAGGGGTCTCTTCCAAAGTTCTGGATGGGTTTTCCAGGCTGACTTTTTCTTAGCAGAGGCTGGGCTGTATTTATAAGCATGGTGTTCTTTAATCACCTCTAATGCGGCTTAGTGTTAACAACAGTTTAGTTCATATACCTTCCTAACACTAATCCCAGAGAATTAATACCTTTAACTTTCTACTGAAGAATTTAATTTAGCCTTACCTTCCTGCTTGGTTTATGCATATGACTGGGGGGGAGAGAGGGGAGAGGAAAGCAGAAAAAAAAAGCTTTTCAGTTTTCTTTAGCTGGCCTTTGGGTTAATGCTGCTAAGTTTTCTTATCGTTACTTTTTCCCATCATGACAAGCAGATCTTACCAACTCAGTCTGCAGGAACATGTCAGTTTTATTGGTATGTTTGACAGAGACCAGGCTGGTTTCCAACTGGAATCCGTTTGTTTTCCCTCCAGCATGCTCACTTACCTCCCCAGGCTCCCACTCTGTGTGGCTTCCTCCAAAGAGGTATTTCCTTGCCCTATTGTGCATTCCCTTTCAAACTTGGCAGCAGAGTTTTCTATCTTTCCCACAGTAAACTGGGGAGGGTGGACTTCTCTTCCCATTTCCCCGGAAAAGTATTCTTTATGTTTAAAGAGTTACTTTACCTCTAAATTTCTAACTGAATGCAGGAAGGAATCTGTGTAGCTGATGTGAGCTTGGGTAGCCAAAACTCACAGCAAGGCACCTCACTTGGGCATGAAACAAAACTTTTGGATATGCTTCCCTTTTAAATATTTAAATATAGTCTTGGCATTCCCATATCCCTCTGAATGATTATTTCAGACACTTAAGAAGAGCTTCTGAATTTCTTTCTTGGATGGGACGTGGTAAGGCACTGGTATTTCCACAGGCTGCAACACAGTGTGATCCAAGGGACTCCTTGATGACAGGCAAGGACTCTAACTCTTTTTCTTCTCTACTGGGTTTTGTTGCTTATTTTCTTGTTTGCCTTGTTTGTTTGTTTGGTACTTTATTATTCTATTTTAATGCTGACAGGAAGAAAATAAACAGGGAAGAGTAGGGCTGGTGCAAGTGATGTGTTTGAACTGCCCGCTCAGTAAGATTTATAGTCTGCTAAGGACAGCTTTTTGGAATGTTCTTCCCTTCACTCCTCTCTTGGCAGTTTTCTTGGCCTCCTTAGCTGTCTGAAGACACTTACGCTTTCTCTATTTGGAAAGTGTTTTCCTCATTATCTTCTCTGTAAGGGTGGAAGTGATGAAGTCACTCTGCCTCTTCCCCGGCCCACACTGCTATCTATGTCCCTCAGTGCAGATTCAACAACAGTACTGAGCACTTCACTGCAGGACATTTTCCTTCTGCAAAATACAGAACAAAAGGCTACTGGGGCATACATGTGTTGGAGAACAAAACACAGCAAATGCACTGAGTGAAGTGGCATTTCTACATTTGCCTTATTCTCTCCATGGCTATAAAGATGGAGCTCTGTGGTGTGTGAAAGAGCAGAAAAAGAAAACTCAATCTGCAAAAGAGAAAAACTATTAGAAAAGACTGTTGCATGTACAGTAGGCTTTTGATTGCTCTTCAAGATGAGCTACTCCTTGTACGTAAGTAGAGAATGGATGCCTGCTTGAAATAGAGAAGTTCTGTAGAAACAAATGAAAAGGTTAGAGGCTGCTCTCAGGGAAATTTAGGTGTGAGAAAGCAGGGCAATCATTTAGATCCCAGCCCACAGGAATGACTACTGAGGAGCCTAGGAATCACACAGCTTCTGACCATATCTCATAAGCCCTATTGTTGTCAGGTCTCTTTCTCAAGTTTGAGGGAGAAACTTCAGTGAGCTCTGCTAAAAACACTCAGCAGTGTGCCACTAACGTCCCTGAGATCAGCCCTTTGCACATGGATCTGGTTTGGTTTGGTTTGGTTTTTTTCTTTCTGCTATAGGCAGATTGAAAATGTGGCCTGAACCAGTTTACATCTCTATCTGAATTTAGTTAGAATTTTGACTCCAGTGTAGAAGATGAAGATCAAGGGAACAGAAGATTCTTTAAAACATGTTCTCTTTCAGGCCACATCCTGCCTATCATGTTCGTAATTTCACACATTCATTAAAAGGGGAAATGTACTGCACACAGAAAACAAACAGAGCTCTCCAAGTGGGAATGTATAGCGATTTCATTCAGAAACACTCCTTTTAAGGCACAGTCTATAAAAACCACACCAAGAGAATACTGTACTCTGCGGTCATTTGTTAGTAAAGCTGACAGGAAATCAAAACTGAAAGAATTCTTCTTTAACTGCCAACTTGCTGTAGTGGAAGCCAGGGGAAATATATTTATGTTTACTTGACTAAGAAGAAAGAAACCAAAACACATTTTCCTCTAATAGCAAAGGGAGATTAGACTGTTACTAGTCACTTGTGTGTTAGAGTTCCCTCCAGGCCTTTCCTAATTTATGTTTTACATTCAAAACAAATAAAATATCAGCTCTTGGAAAAAGAAAATGTTTTATAGGCTATTGAAACTGAAAGGATCTTTAGGTACCTAACATTTCACCTTCACAGCCTTAAGGATATTGGCTAGTACTTTGCATTATTGAGGACTATCTTTAGACAGATGATTTTTCACAATAGAGATTGCAAGCCTGTAATCTGGCACAAAATTGCAGCTGCAAAGATGGGCAGCCCATTTAGAGGTATGACTCATTAGGCTTGGTTTTGCCTCCAAAATTAAGTTTTATTCCATGGGAATAAATAACAAACTAGAATGAATTGGGTTACAGGAGATTCTGTCACCTTAGTTAGGACTTCTTGTAATAGATGCTAGGTCAGTGGAATTATACAGGACGGAAGCTACTACTGATGTTATACTAAATGTGATCTCTACAGTTAGGACATCTGTAAGAAGCAGTTACATGATGATGTGAAGAATAAAAATAATATAAAATATTCCAAAGTTGGGCTCAGCATGAGAAAAAGAAGTCACTTTATAGTGTGCAAGATCGCTGAACCAGCTAACACACATTAGGTTTTGTCCAATACAAAAATTCCACATCAGGAACCACCATATTTATAGCAAGAGACGAATCTGTACATGCTATCATCATGCTGTGCTTGCTTATGCTTTTCAAATTCTGCCATAATTTTCATACTGTTGAAAAAGAATCTCATGTGTAGACTATGTGACACTACTCCTAAATACTGAATTTACCTATAGAAATTCATCCAGAATAGGTAGACTGTCACTTCTGATTTATTTAGCACAGTAATACGAACATGAATAGATTATTCTGTAACAAACCACTCAGGTCCAAATCTGGGACCGTAATTAAACATAAGTTTACCATCAAGCATAAACTCAAGTCCCATTGACAAGTGCCTTTCTTTGAAGACACAAATTATCCAATGAATTTATAAAGCACAATGACTTTGGCTGAATATTCTAGTTGGGGATGGGACTTGTTTATAGAGTACCTAAGCTAGGAACACAATAAACATAAAAAAGACTTCCAAGTCTGACATTAAAAATGTTAATGGCTTCCTTTCATTCCTCTTTTTTTCTTTTCTAAGTAATAGTTTAAAATGCTATTCAAAGCCTCAACAACAACTGTATGAGAAAGAACACATATAAATTTACCTCTGCTTTAACTGCAGTTTGTGTAACTCCTGTGAAAATAGATGTGGTGTCACGGTTTAATCATCAGAGTCTTGTTGGATGTCTTATTGTATGTCTTTGTGTAGCTGAAAGGTAATGCACAAAACATTTTAATATGGTTACATTTTAAGACATTCAGTCCAACTACTTTAGAGTCTGTGGGGAACACCTATAACTGGTCTGTGTTCTGGAGCTGAATTCAGAGTGCATATCTCTGCATCATCTATATTACTTGTCTAGACACATCTCCTAGGATTCAGAATTACAAATGACAGATTGCATACTAGGCCTGACATTCATTTGATAGAATATAGAGATATATTTAAAACATGATGATAACTGTGTCTGATACGTGCTTCATCTAAGATCAGAATGAAGCCCAAAACATTCACATGTGGTAGGGTCAAAACCCCTTAAATAATTATATTATAGAATTAAAGTATATGTGCAAAAGCCCCAGATCTTGAATTTCCAAACTTTTTTTTTCTGTGAGTTAAACGCTGTTCCATCCTTAGAAGGATTTCAGAAGATTGAAAAAGACCTGAAAAGTACACCTGAAAAATTTTCTACAAATACCTATGTCACATGAATTATCTGATCAAGCCAATTGAATTATATTCAAGAAATTATGCTAAGTCATTTAGTGAAGCTTGATTCCGCAGCTCTACAAACAAGGCAATTGCTTTGAGATTAGTATGGACGATTCGTGATCAAAACCAAATGTTGATGAGAAGTGAGGATTCACATGGAAGAACTTGAGGACACACTCCTCCCTAGAGGAACAACAAGTTCTTAAATAGTCCTTTGCAATCAACGCATGCATCAGTTCTTTATTATCATTGAACTTTTTTTTTTTTAAATGACAAGACAAATCGTGAAACTAGAAATTGTTGGAGTTATACTCATGTCTTGTCTCTGCATCTGGTTTGGCAAGAGTCACTTACTTTGTCTTTTGAGACTCTGAGTGCATTCGGGGGCCCTAATGTCCCTGGTCATCTCCAGGGCTCCCTGTGCCCTATTCACAGCTCAAGACCCATTCCAGACCCCGAGACCATCAGTCAGTGCCCCAGTGAGGCCATAGGATGATCTCCACCTGCCCTGTCCCATCCCAACGTCAGCCTCTCCTAAGGAGATGACCATTGCCCCCCAGCCTGCCCTGCCCTGGCTGAGGAAGACAACCCTGGCTGATGCGCCTTGTGCCTGCTGAAACCCCTGACACCTGGCCCAAGGAACCACTGGCCTTCCCAGCACCATGATAACATTGATTCTTCATTTTTCAGAAACTATACTTTTTTTCAGCTTAGCCACGAGAATGGTCAGGGAGCTCAAGCACGTCCTCTATGAAGATAGACTGAGAAAGCTGGGGCTTTTCAGCCTGGAGAAGAGAAGACTGCGTGGAGACCTCATAGCAGCCTTCCAGTATCTGAAGGGGGCCTACAAGGATGCTGGGGAGGGACTCTTCATTAGGACTGGTAGTGGTAGGACAAGGGGTAGCAGCATCAAACTTAAACAGGGGAAGTTTAGATTAGATATAAGGAAGAAGCTCTTTACAGTGAGGGTGATGAGGCACTGGAATAGGTTACCCAGAGAAGTGGTAAATGCTGCATCCCTGGCAGTGTTCAAGGCCAGGCTGGACAGAGCCTTGGGTGATGTGGTTTAGTGTGAGGTGTCCCTGCCCATGGCAGAGGGGTTGACACTAGATCATCTTAAGGTCCTTTCCAACCCAAACCATTCTATGATTCTATGTACAAAATCAAGAAAGCTTCTGATGCTCCTTCCTGCTGCGGTCAAGGTTTTGTGTCTGCAAAAAGGAGTGTCGAAATGAATTGCTTTATTTGATAGGAAATATCCTCCATATCTGTCCCCTGTTCAGTAATTTAACTCACATTTTCTTTTTTTCTACTAAAAATCATTGATTTCTAACAGAAGACTCGGTTTCAAAATGGAAATCTAAGAACATTTTTAATCTTAGTTCTATAATTTAATGGAGTTCTAATAAAAACACATCTTTCTTTGGGTATGAGTGTTAAATTCTATGACACAACTTATTACAATTCTTTTGTTTAATGCTTCAAAATGCTCTACAAAATGCTATTGCTTTCCCCTGAATCCTCATGGCACCATACAAAAGTAATTAGCAGATATTGCTCTCGTTTTACAAATGTGCTTCTAAGATTTGTAAGGTTTCAATTATTTTTAGCTTCTTAAAACAACAATTTTGAATAGAACTTGAAAAATGTGAGAAAACCAGTAGTTTTCAAAAAAAGCAGATGAGAACCTAAAGATATGTAAAAATACAATAAACTTTGTGTTGGTGTTTGTCTGTATGTCCTGAGGAAAAGTTTACAAACTTGAGAATTATTGACTAGTTGTGATTTTTTTTTGTTTTCATTTAACTGTAATGAACAGTATAATGCCAAAGGCTGAAACAAAGAACGCCCCCCATATTTCCTCCAGATCAATGATTATCAGTAATGAAGATGATTTTAAGTATCTTAAAGAGAAAAGAAAATGCTTTAAAAAAAATAATATTCTTTCTCTTTAAAAGTGATTAGAGATCCACCTATTCAATATTAATGTTAAAAGTTATGAGTTATTTCAGGATCCTGCAGGATTTTCAGTTCACATCAGGTTATTTTTACACACTGATTTTCAGAATGATTTCCATATTGTTGAATTAACTAAACACAATAGCTGCTGTGTCCACTCCAAGTTGAAATGCACACATTTTTACAGCAACTATGTACAGAAGTTTGGTACATTAAGTAGTATATCCAAGCTGAATTGAAAGCGTAAGGGAAATTCTAAAGAGGTAGAATGCAACTAACACTGAAAGTTGGCAAAGACATTACACAGTTTAACACAAGCTGTTCCTCCCTAATATCATAGTGACAGTTTCATATAAATGACATTTCGTGAGTAATAAAATGACAAATACATCATTAAAATTAGAGACAGATTGCTAAATGGATTAGACTGCAAGTATCTTGGTTTTTTCTTTCTTCTTCCACATGCATATTTCATCGTGCTGAAAAATTATATGCCAATATTGTTCGTACTGCCAAATCTTAAAATGAGTTTTGAAATTCATTCAGTTCTACCATGCAACAGATCTTTTAAAGGATGAAATTCAGCACTGACTTTTTTTAGTATCCTTGAAGAAACCACTTCAAACTCTGTTCTGCAAGCTCTTAGATGTATGAAGTGGCAGGCACGCACAGAGCCTTGTACATGTATAAAGTAATTGCAGAACAATGAAAGGGCCTGTCTTTTTAGAGGATCTTTCAAAAATGAAATCTTTTTTAAGGCTCAGGTTAGAGCATTAAAGGCTTTTATAAAGCTTGGCCTCAGAGTATGTAAATAACTAATATATTTGGGGGGTTAGAAAAGGAACTAGCCAAACTACATTCACACAGACAAATAGTATGCAAGGTACAAGCAAGAAAACCAAATAAAATAGGCTTTTGTCATAAAGAGGTTAAAAGAGTGGCAAAAAATAGTTAGAAACCTAATCACATAGATATCTAGAAGGACTTCTAAAGACGTTATACGTAAAGAGAAGTACACAGAAAATGTCATAAAAGGATGTCAGAATTCTGTTGTATAAAAATATCATTTTCTTTTTTTACTTTTGGATAATTACAATAAAAAAAGATGTTGTTCTGTTAATAAAGAAAAGGAAGTTTGATTTCCTATGGATGTGTCTCTCTTAAATATCTTCCTATGTGGTAACACCACATCTGCCTCACTGAACAACAGGGAGCAGCAATGCAAGTGGTCCTAAGCTCTGTCCTGAGCTCTGTCCTGAGCCTGTGTTGAAACATCGTTGTTTTGTTGAGTCCTATGATACCTTTAAAGTGAATTTGATGAGAGGATTCAAAAGTGGTTAGAGAAGGATGGGCCAGTGGATACCTGAACAGGGGGTGATTGACCATGATCCAGCAAGGGATCATCACAGTGAAGCAGGCCAACAGCTTAAACAAATGTGTTTAAGGTCTTAGAGCATGTGACATATGAGGAGAAGCTGAGGGAGCTGAGTTTAACCTGGGAAAGATAAGGGTTAGGGTATTTATCAGTGAGTATAAAATACCTTATGGGAGGGTGTAAAGGAAGTGGAAGCAGACTTTTTTCTGTGGTATCCAGCGACAGGACAAGAGGCAATGGGCACAAACTGAAATACAGGAAATTACATTTGAAGATAAGAGAAAAAGAGAAAAAAGCCCAACACATTTGTACTGTTTGGGTACTTGAACACTAGAACAGGCTGCCCAGGGATGTTGTAGTCTCCATTGTTGGAGATTCTCAAAAATCACCTGGATAGGGTCCTGGACAACCAGCTGTATATGACCATGCTTTGAGAAGGGGAGCTGGTCAAGATGACCTCCAAAGGTACGTTCTAATCTCAACTATTCTGTGATACTGTGATTGTATTTCCTTAGAAACCTAACACATATACAGAAAATCTTGAAAATATTTGTGCTTGTTCATTCATTCTCATGCAACAAGTAATTTTGCTTAGTGGAGGCTAATCATATGTCCTGCAAGCCCCACCATTTGTAGAATATAACAGCATTTGAATGGAAAAAAATTGTCAGAAACCTCTAGATTTGTTAGAAATGCAGTATATTTAACTGTCAGTGATTGGTCAACCAAAATCCACTTTTACGATAACACTAAAATATCTTTTACTTAGGGAAACTAATGGGCATTTTATCAAGCAGCCTTTCTTACAGCGTTCCAGTAGAAACAAGCTGGGACTCATTTTAGAGTTACTGAACACAAGAGAATGGAACTGAATCGTTTTGGGTTTTTTTTTTCACTCATTCTCTGGCAAAACCTTACTTTAGACTGAAGAATTTATGTATTCTGATGATAATGGCATCCTGTAGGAGTAAATTTAACTGACTTCGAAACAGATTGTATCTTTGATGAATTTGTAAGCTATCAAAAAGGAAGTAAAGACTATCAAATTGTCGATAAGGAAATATACACATCTTATACTAACCAGGGCTATTTAGTTGCTAGGTAGATTCCACTTTTTGTTAATGGACTGTGGAAATGAATGGTTGTCAGACTTGGCCAAGGCGTAGTGTTTGTAATCATCTTCAGGACTGCACTGATCTTGGATCTAGCTGTACAAAACTGTCTTTGTGCCAAGGCACAACTGAGAGAAACTGCACTGAAGAAAGTTACAAAGTCTGACCATGGAAGGTACTGAATGAGTATGGTGAAGGATTAAGGGCCTTTGGCTTCAGCTAAAGCAAAGAACTATGTAGGATAAGGACCTCCCTCTGTAAAATAATCTTCTGATTAAGCATGTGCTATTTTCTCCTCTTCTGAAATGAGTGTGAGCACATCAACATCTGTAAATGTCAGACAAGTGATCTGCTGTATTGAGCAGTCTGTTTAAATGTCTAATGCATGCCTTGTCTTAGTAAAGATACAGATGCTTTCTGTGGTCCTATAAAAATGTGTGTTTTAATGATGAATGGGAGAGTTTATAGTTGCGATTACTCTTTTCTCCTTTGAAGCAGGAAAACTGGCAACCCCTTATCTAGACTTCAGCAGGTTGAGATAAACCTTGATAGCAAAAAGTATCTCGATAGTCAGAGCTTTTAGCTACAGTAAACTACTTAAACTAAAAGCAGCTGATAGTCAAAAAAGAACAATACCCATTTATTTGTAAGATGTTCTGTAGTGTCTGGGATAGTATTTAATGAGTTTTTACTTCAGACGGGACTATTGTAAAAAAGAATCTAAGTTACACACATGGACACACATGCACAAACAAGCACAAACATGCACACACAGTGATGTAAAACACAAAGTGTTTGAAAAAATCTTGTTTGGCTAACACACAGTAGTCATTTGGGAGAAATCATCCATAGACATAACTGTGTTCAGAAAGCTATAGTTTAGTTCCAACAATATAACAGTGAGATTACACCCATTGTGAAAATGTTACTGTTGTCTCTACAGATCTATTATTCCCATGTGATGTCTGGAACAGTAAACATCCTGACTGAGAAAGACTATTCTGTCTGTTTCTTTTTTTTTAATTATTAAATATATCAAAATTGCGTGGACAGTGCAGACTTCTATCATGACTTCTGAGTCATTACCAACTTACTTCATCGTATTACATAAGGCAATGAGTCTGACTCCCTCTAGGTTTTGTCGTATGTTTCTGCCAAATTTCTATGAGTTTTTCTGGTGTAAATTTAAGTCTGTGTTTTAGTTAATATGGCAAACAGGAAAACATCCTAACTCAGTTTCCAGTATATCTTCAGTGTGCTCACTTTGTTTATAAAACACTGTTCAGCAGTTTTAAATTCTGTGTGGACCTATTTGGTCAAGAATGAAGCTTTTTGAATTTATGAAATATCTTCCCTAGGTCTCTGAAAATGTCTATACTATGCACACGGTCTTTCTAGTTTCCCAAACCAGCCTCCTGGAAATACAAATAACCAAACGTAGACGACCAAAGCTTTAGCTGACAAAGAGTGTTGACAATATACCTGATTTCTGAGGGGTAAAAATTTATACCAATTAAAATCATCCCTTCTGACTGCAAGGGTCTCAGTTTTGCTCAACTTTCTTGTGGTTTCTGTGCAAAATCAACTTCTGTGCTCAGATCGCAATCAATTTGGCTCAGATTACAGCACGTTTTCCTTTTGGATACTTAGGAAACACCGTACTCTGAGACTTGGCTCTGTAATGACAAGGTAATGTCAGTCTTTTCCAGGATTTCTGTATTAGTCCACTATTGGCTGCAAAACAGGGGTGGGGATCTAGTGGGAAAGATTAGGTTGGCAAAGGAGAGGATTTGGGTTATTGTAAGGTAATCTCCTCACAATTTATCCACACACAAACCACAACTATGCAGTAGTGAAGAAGCGCAATTTTCCTTCTGAATCATTTCTATAAAAGCATCAATGTCCAGGCAAAGTTTGAATCTCTTCATTAAACTCTGAAAATGAATCCTAGTGAAATAATTTCTTCTAACAAAAAGAGAGAGGAATTTGGAGCCTGTGGAAAGACGAGGCTTAGCCATACCCATTTCCTCGTATTTTAGCATAAAATCAGACATGCCTAGGCAGTTTCCAGATAGATTTTCCTATTTTCGTTTGCATATTCTTATTCTTCTCATGGTTTATGCTGGGCCTTGGCAGGTTGATCCACATTGGTGAATTTCCCTTCCAGACAAGGACCTTAGGCCTCTCATGTGAACCTAAGACTTGAGCTCCTTCTCTTAGGATTTCCTGTTTAACAATGTAATATGGTGGTGTCTAGGCTTCATTATTGGCACTGGTTCATTTCCAGTTTGAAGTGCCTGGCCCCAGAAAAGGGAAGAAAAAATATCTAAGCTTCTCTAATGTAGCTTCCTGCATCCTTTGAACAGTTTTGAAACGAAATAAGCACTTCAGAGATATGCAGATGGAATTCCAGGCTACTGAAATCAAACCTCTGCTCTGTCGGCTTTATATGCAACTTATGCACCACCAGACAATAATCCAGTCTAAGGTACATCTCTATCCCTTGCACTGAGAATACAGTGAGTTATTCATCTGCTCCATTCACTTGGGATGTACCTTACCTTTTCTGTGCAGAAGTGAAAAATCTCCACAGCTGCAAAATGAGTAAGACTTCTGCAGGACTCTAGGCTCTGCTCAGGATATAATCCAATAGCTCAGCAGAGTGCTTCCCTCCCTGAGACTACCTATGGTCTGCTGTCTTGTATCGCTGTGCAGGCACTGACCTGGATCAGTCAACGAGCATATGAAAACTACCCAGTCTACACATAGGCATCTACTCACTATTAAAGTCGGCTTCAATTATGGCAACATAAAACTTTCAGGGTTTCTCAAGAACATTTAGACATATTGTTAGTGTGGTTGTCCATAAACTGAGTTGCAGCAGAGCTTTACCTGATATTTAAAAGACTGCCACCTCATCAGAAGAAGTAGTTGTGATCAACCTGATGTGAACTCTAAGGCTGTGAAGGGTGGCAGTTCATAAATACAAGATTAGGCTGTCCTGGAAAATAGAGCTGCTGTTTTGGATGTGATAGGCTGTAGAGATCTAAGTCCCAACTGATATGGGATTTATGGCATTAGGATTTCATCTGCTTTTGTTTGTCCTGTATTTCCAGCACTAGACAACATTATGGTGTTTAGGTGCAAGAGGGAACAGAACTGCTTCTTCTTCTATCATCAGAAACTTGCTGTTGGTTGATAAAATAATTCTTTTTAGTCAGGTGTGAATGATGAGCACAAGTACATCAAATCATGCTACTGAGTTTTCTGAATGTTATACTTTCAGTTACTCTATCAAATTATTTATTCCACCCTGTAACACAGTTGTCCATTTGCCAGTGAAGTAAGACATCCTTATATATCAAGATTGCTGAGAGAGTGAAACCCAGTTTTAAACATGAGGGTAAAAAGTGTAAGTGGTAGGAAAAGAGAAAAGACAGAAAAACTGTTTACTTTTAACATAAATATGGATTAAAATACTATGTTTTAAAACTTTATTTTCAATGTTTGTGTTACTATAAAACCAGATATTCTGATCCTGTCAGAGCAAATCAGATCTGATGAGAACATTAACTTATCTTGGAGCCAGGAAATAGGTGTAAACATCAGACCTCATTAGATTTTCCCAAACTGTACTGAAATTGAGTTTTATTTCATGCCATGTATGATTAGTTATTGTGGTTATTCCAATCTATTTAACATCGAGACTCCTGCATTGCATCCTTTTAAGACAAGAACTGAAATCTCCTATGCCCCAAGGCAGATCAATTTTGTCTTGACTTATCCGTATAAAGGACAATCAACATTTCTATATGTCCTTCAATAACAACCAACTCCTGATGTCTCAGAGGATAATAGAATTTCAGCAGAACTGAGAATGCATATAGGTGACAGCTGTACATAAAAAAGGAAGAATCTGCATTATTTTTAAGGGATCATTTAAAACAACAATAATTCATTCATTTCTAAACTACTTTGTAGACTGTGTCCCTCTTGAAGTGTCTTCCAGCTACATCCTTATGAAAAATGATTCCACAGAACTGACAGACTAGATTGAATGATTAGGCATAAAATATCTCATTAAAGTTGAAAGCTTTTTCTATCTGCCATCCCTGCATGCACAACCTGCTTTCTAGAAGGATTTTTGACAGGTTTAAGCTGACTGGGTTTGTGTGTTTAATTCAGTTGTACACAGCAGGGTACACCATCTACAGACAGTATGAGAACTCTGAGGCCAGTGCAGTGGATCAAAAAGAGTAATTAGAATATTGTTTTCCTAATAAAATGAGATAAGATGAGGGAAGGCATGTGTGATGTGTGTTCAGAAAGGAGATGTCATGGCTTTTTTTTCATTTATGCTGCTTTCTACTGCAAATTCTTGTGCTGCTGTTCATCTGGAATTATAGACTATTGTGGTCTGTCTGCACCAAGTGGAAGGTAATTTGTATCTAAGTCTTATAAGTCTCCTTCAGCCACTCAAAACACTTAAACCTGCAGGCATTGGAGAAACCTTTTGTATTTTAAGATGACCAGATGTTATATTTCCTGTTGCCTTTGTCTGAGATATCTTGAATGCTTTTTTTCCAATAGCCCACATTGTTCTGACATTTGAAATCACATTCAATTTGGGTAGGTGGTTTCTTAAAAAAAATGACCATAGTTCTGCACTACCTCAATTATTGTTTTATTGTCACAGTCCATCCACTTTATACTCTCTGGAAATTCAAGGGCAAGTAGATCCTCTTCAACTTACTGCAAGGGAATGTATTTTTCCTGGAAATGCTAAAATGGGATATACATGATCACCTCCTTTCAATTAATAATTAGAGCATACCATATATTCTTCTTCAAATCTGCACTATTTACTACTTTCTACTTCATTTAGTGCCAAGCCTGACTGTACAATAAATATGTTATATGTTTCACTGATACATATCTTTCCTTTGGGAGAGAGAATACTTAGTGATGTGCTATGTATACCATGATTATCCATAAAATACTGCAGAATAATTTCAGTCTAAGAAGAACACAGGAGTTTTGAGAATGTTGGGATTAGAGAAAAGAACCAAATATAAAGTTAGTAATACCTGACCAGGTTTATATGGTCACTGTGATTATGTGATACTAATTGTCATTAGATAAACTGATCAGCAGTCTTGATGTTTTAAATATTACATAAAAGAAAGTATTCTTTCTGGATTAACCTATACAATGAAATGCTGAGATCACATTTTAGCTCTTAAAGTTGTAAACAAAGAGCTTTTAAGCTCATAAGCCAAATCAGGGTTGGCTTCATGGGCTACTGTTAATAAAACTACTCTCTTGAAATGTTTTACCAAAATAAGAAAATGTATGGTTGGGAGATATGTCTTCTCAAGTGTCCTGGGTTCAGCTACAGCAGTCTTTTTTTTTTTTCTCCTTCTTAGTAGCTGGTGCAGTGCTGTGTTTTTGACTTTCAGTCTGGGAACAACGCTGATAACACCGATGTTTTTAGTTGTTGCTAAGTAATGTTTACTCTGACCAAGGACTTTCTCAGTCTCATGCTCTGCCAGGGAGGAGGGAAGCCAGGAGGAAGCAGAGGCAGGACACCTGACCCAAACTGGCCAAAGGGGTATTCCATACCACAGCACATCATACCCAGTATAGAAACTGGGGGGAGTTACCCGGAAGGCCCAGATCGCTGCTCGGGTCGGGCTGGGTATCGGTCGGCGGGTGGTGAGCGGTTGTGTCCTTTTCCCTTGTTATTCCTCTTATCATTATTATTGGTAGCAGTAGTGGTTTGTATTATACCTTAGTTACTGGACTGCTGTTATCTCAACCCGTGGGAGTTAAATTCCTCTGATTCTCTTCCCCATCCCTCCGGGAGTGGGGGAAGGAAGAAGTGGGGGAAGTGAGCAAGCGGCTGTGTGGTTCCAAGTTGCCAGCTGGGCTTAAACCACAACATCAAGGAATATCTTTATGAAATCATAGTAGTACTAGCATGATCAGAAGGGGTAGAAAATGAGATCCCAAAGCTATTTCTGCACTGCTCTGATTCTGAGAACACAGCTCCACTGAAATTTAGACATCATGAACTAACTTCAGTGGTGCAGGGAAAGGTTGTCTAGTATAAAAGTAGCAGAGTGGATGCAACTGCAGCTAAACATTGTTTCATGGTTGGTATTGTCATAGAAAAATGTGTAAAGGCAGAGCTAGATCAAAAGCAGATGTACTACAGTTAGAAGGAGGAATAAAACTTTCACTAGTGTTACTAGGATTTTAATTGTGGTATAAACCATATTAATCAGCTAAAGCATCTTCTCTCTTACCAGTAGAGTGGGACACTTCTTAACATACTGATAGGCACTTCGGGGCCATGTGTTCTCTCCGGAATACTATTTCTTCTCTTGTACTGTCTCTGGTCCACCAACACAACAAAGAAAAAGCTCATTCCTGCCTTATCCGATATCTGGAGGCGGCCTACAAGGATGCCAGAGAGGGACTTTTCATCAGGGACTGTAGCAATAGGACAAGGGGTAATGGGTTTAAACTGAAACAAGGGAAGTTCCGTTTAGATATAAGGAAGAAGTTTTCTACTGTGAAGGTAGTGAGGCTACCCAAAAGAAGTGGTAAATGCTCCATCCATGGCAGTGTTCAAGGCCAGGTTGGACAGAGCCTTGGGCCACATCATCTATTGTGAGGTGTCCCTGCCCATGGCATGGGAGTTGGAACTAGATGATCTTAAGGTCCTTTCCAACCCAAACCATTCTATGATTCTGTGATTATCTATGATTATCTCTGGGTCCTGCTGTTTCCTTAAGTTTCTGTTCTTGCAGTTTGATAATGAGACACAACCTGTTTTCGGATCACCTCTTGCTCATGGAGACTAGGTCGTCAATACATGTCACAGCTTCCACCACTGGTTATGATGTCGAAGCAACACCTTCTCAAAGAGAGCATGTGATAGAGAGAAGAATTTTGAGTAATAGTTAAGAAAATGAAAGAGCAGGGCACAATTAATCACAGATTTCACAAGTGTGAGATCTGCAGAAGTGTGGAGCAGAAGGCTAAGAGTAATTATGGAAGCTTCATCTTCAAGGGACAATACGTCATTTGAAATGGTGTTGTACTGTGGGAATGAGAGGACCATATGAACAAATACGTCTTATTCTGATATTTCATAATTCTTTTAATCCATAACAAAACCTGAGCACCATAATGGAAGTAGTCTTTGATTACTGTTGATTATTTCAAACAATAAGCCCAAAGCATTTCCCTTTTCATAATATGCTTGCCTAGCCCTTCACCTTTAATGAAGTATAATTAGAAATACTGATGTACTGGGTTGGGTGGCTAAACATGTCTTCGGAAATTAGAAACAAAATCATGCAAACCAGGACTGGTAAAGTCATCACAGCAGTTTTCTTGTACAAATTCTTACTGCCTTGTCCCACTGTTCCTTCCTAAGTATCAGAGCATGATCTGAACTTTAAACAATGAAGGTCCACAGTGACTCCATGAGAAAAACTAATAACCCACTGAATCATTTATCATTAACTCTGGATACTGAAGACACAAGGGTTGATATTGAAGAAAAATCCTGATTCCACAGTCTTTATTTTAAATCCGTTCTTTGGTGTGGTTTTTTTTCTTTTTTTTTTTTTTTTTTTTTTTTTTTTTTTGTGGAATGCCCTATAATGTGCACATAAAAGTTAAGGACAAGGAAACCTTTATACATTTCCATCCCTCCTCTTTTTTTACACTGTAAGTCTCACATAGCTGATACAAAATGAAATAACATAGAATCATAGAATCATAGAATAGTTAGGGTTGGAAAGGACCTTAAGATCATCTAGTTCCAACCCCCCTGCCATGGGCAGGGACACCACACACTAAACTATGTCGCCCAAGGCTCTGTCCAGCCTGGCCTTGAACACCTCCAGGGTTGGAGCATTCACAACTTACTTGGGCAACCTATTCCAGTGTGAAGAACTTCTTCCTTATATCTAACCTAAAGTTCCCCTGTTTAAGTTTATAGCCATTATCCCTTGTAACAACTGAGGTAAAGAGAAGATCTGCCCCCAAACATGTAAATGCTGTCCACAAATCTGTCCTTTTTTAACATAGTCAATTCCATTCCAATATCTTGCTGTTGTCATGCAAATTCTGATTGGACTTACATTACGTTTTAGGCATGTTTTCACACTTGTTTCCACAGCCGTCATGGCAAAATACTCTCACCTACTTCTTGGCTCACTCATTTCATTTTGTGAAAATTAGACTAGCTTGAGTAAAAGTTAGAAAAGATAAATTCTACATCGTCTCTTTCTTTTTGCCCACTCTCCAAAGTGCTTGCTAATTAACACATTTACTACCTCTTAGTCCCAGTAATGTGAAGCAAGTGAGTTCAAGCCATATCATGTGACAGTGGAATAAAAGGCTGAATGCTCCATCATCTGAGGGATCAAATAACAAAAAGTTTGTGTAGAAGAAGGGCAGCAGTTCATCCTCCTTCTTCTCTGTGGGGATTTGCATACACATTGAAATTACTGGTCAACAGATGCCAGAGGTTAGAAATCTCCTGCTTTATGAGTCCAAAAGTAGTAAAGCATGACATAGCTGCTAAGGTCATTTACGATATTTTACTCAAAATGAGCACATGCCTTAGAGTGGAATTCAAAGGACTTTACAAGGAAAATTCAGAAACCAAAAGATTTTTAGGAGCTTATGTGGGGATCTTGGAAAGCGACTAGTTTAGACTAGGCTCCTATATTTAAGCTGGTTATATCTAAGTGAGGTGAGCTCAAATCACTAATAATTTTAAGTGGGAGCTGAATTTATATGCTAGTCTTTTTTGTGAGGCCAAAGTGTCTGTTATGACTAAGGAAGTTATTCGAGACTTTCTAGGGACTAAATCACTGGAGATTTACTCAAATGGCTGAGTCCTCACATTCTCATCTAGCTGATGTCAAAGGCACTTCTGAGAAAGGTCAAAAACTTGACTGACTCTTTTCAGCTTATCAGCTCCACACCACTTTCATATTATCACAGTAGTACAACAGGAGGATTCCTCATTAGTTAAATGGGCTGTCTGGGATTAAAGGTTAGTTGTGGAAGGGAGGTCCATCATCAGCTAATTTGTTTGTCTGCCTGGCAGGCTATTATTTTGCTGTGGAAAAACCTTAAGCCCACAGTATAATGGCATTACTGTCTGGTATTCGTAATTCTAGCTGCACAGTCCTCTTTCTTCAAAATTCATCTGCTCATTATTTGCTGAAGCCAACTTAATTTTTTCTGCAAGATGCAACAATAAGTAAACAACATATGTTGTTGATTCAAAGAATTAAAAAAAGAGTGGGGTCTTTTTCATGCTCAAAAATCCTGTCTGTTGAGTGTCTGTAATATACTTTCTGGCTTTGCTAATTTCTCCTGCTTCTAGGTGTTTGCATTCAGAAGCTGAAAAGGTCTTAGATGTTAACTACACATGTGCTTTGAGGCACGAATTTATCCTTCTAAATATATCTTATATACACTCAGAAAAATATCTTTTTTTCTTAATCTATCAGTCTTTGTACAAACAGTACAAGTACTTTGTCTTGATCTTTGGAAAACTACTGTATATGGCTGGGTAAATCAACGTTATGATTTTATGCACAGGAGTATGATTTAATCCCTGCATTAATGATACTGTGTTTAATGTACAAGACTTATATGTGTTCTAATAGCAAACAGCAACTAAAGCCTACTCTTAAGGACATTGTTTTTAGAGGTGCAGAATTGTTACTCAAATGTTGTCACATTTACTTGCAAGCATTCCAGCCATATCATATATGTGATACTGGAAACAAACCAGGCTTTATGCCCAAACCCGTATTGAGGATTTTACCATTAAAACCAATAAAGAACTTCTATCTGAAAGACACTGGTAGAAAAATCCGTTTGATTTTTTGTTTGTTTGTTTGTTTGTTTGTTTTTATGACATTTTTCAGTCAGGGAAGGTAAAGGTGTAACATTATTGTAAGGTCAGTCCTTTCCATTAACCTTACCCATCCACCCAGTTTACAGGAAAGCCTCTGACTCACACTTTTACTAATATTCTCCAACATTTGCTTTGTCTAAATTGTTCTTTGGCTTAGAAGAATATTTATGTCAGTGTAGTGTTTGTGTTCCTCTAAATAACAAGTCACAGGAGTGTTTATGTATAGAATTATGATTAAATATCAGCAAAACCTCATTTGTAAAATAGTCATCCAGACAGGAGATGGAGCCATGTGAGACTTAGTTGGCCAATCAAAAGTGTGAGTGATGTGTAATGAGTCACATGAATATTCAGACTGAAAAGCTGGCAAAAAATCAGTCTGAAAAATCCCCTAACTAAAGACTGAAGAATCATAAAAATATCTTATTTAGTAAAATTAACCTATGCCCTCGTTTTTCACAAGCATTTTGCTAAAATCTCTCAGCTACCTGAATATTAAACTTCTTTTCTCAGTGCTCACTGTTGTGCTTATTACAGGTAAAATATTGTCATGGCTTCATAGAGTGTATTGTTGTCTTCTGCTAGCACTAGAAATCCTTCTATGGCAAAACATATCCTTCCAGATTGAGTTTAAAATATTCTGTATGTAACATGTACTGCATAAATTCAAACCTATGCAATACAATATACGATTAATGCTATTTAGTTCTCTGTGCCTATGTAAATAAGGTAGTAGTAGTAGGTATTATATGTTTAGTATTTATTCTTCAAAGTACTGATGGAGACGCATATCTATATTCAGTACCCCTAAACTATGACAATGCATTGTGAATATTATTAGAATAGAAAAAATATATTGTCGCTTTATTTAACTCCTTTATTAGGCGTTGACACACATTCTACAAAGGACCTGTAAAATAAATCCAAACATATATATCAGTAACTATAAAGACGTTTCATGGAGTTGTAGTGAAATTTCCAGAAGAAAATGAAGAAATTGAGATAATAAACACCACAGCAAATTTTTTTCACTTATTATATAACTTACAATTTAGAATCAGTTTAGGATGAATATAAACATGGAATCCTCAAAAGCATATTTTTAGTCTATAAATTGATAACAAATGCTTGATTCTCATGGGTCTAGCCCACAATAAATCAGAGAATGGAATACTATTTTATATGTCAAATATGATTAACTATTCCACATTTTCACAGTATGTTTACATATGATTTCTACACTAAATTTTATTGATTTAAATCACACAATCACCAGGTAGAAAGTAACTTTTTTTTTTTTTTAATACGTATTCTCTGCGGACACTGTGTATTTCAACTATGCATACCTACTTGCATAGAACTCTGTTAATTGTTTGTACTACAATGTAGTCTGCATTTCATTGTCTCCATCTACTCAATTATTTCTAATTTTTTTTGACATCTTGTCCATGAAGACCTGTCTGAAATCAGGCATCTGCTTCTGATTAGAATCAGTTGTGATTTACACATATCAACTTCTAATCTTGCTTTAGTCACTGGACCTTTGTGTGGTCACTAGTCCCTACTGGCTGAATGATTTCTAATTTGATTATCCTGCATTAGTCACCATCCACCAGATGCAGACATGAAAAATTTCCCAGTAGGTTTATAAAGTTATTTATGACAGGAAGCAATTTTTCAGTGCATTCATCACTTCTGCCTCCATCACGCCATTTCTTTCAACAAAGAGTTTTTGAAATATAATACCAAAAAAGGTGAAATTGCACAGCTCCATCTATAATGGTAATGATGATGCCTCCAAGCTCTTGATATAACCTAAGCCCAGCTGGGTTTTTCATTGAAAATTTAGTCTTTTATTTCCTAAATTATTGAAACTACTGCATACTTCTGGTTTTACTCATAATTATCAGTGATCATTATATTTGTGAATACATTAAATTTTGGTGGTTATTCAAAGTCATTATTTATTTATTCTTAGTGGTACATGATTAGTTGCCAGTCATACTATGCTAATAACATTATGTTAGCACTATGTTAGTTGCTAGTCACATTTAATTTCTTTTTTTATTATTGAGCTAAAAATAAAAGATAGACTAACAGATAACATAAACCATATTTTTTTATTAGTGAATTGGTGTCTTCACTGAGACAAACAGCTTCCTTAAAGGAATGTGTTTATTAGAGTATCTGCTATACTTTGAATAAATAGGTTTTACAACACAGAAGGCTTTCTTCAGGTCTCAAATGGGGCAATCCTAGCAGCCAGAAAGAGGTAGCTCAGAAGTTTACTAAGCATGTTATCAATGAGATCTTTGGGGAGAAATAAATGGTTTGGCTAGCAATAGTTGTATCTTTGTGCCAAATATATAAAATACTAAAACTGTTACCAAATGGATCTCTTAAAGAAATATAAGATCAATATAATAGGTCACTTTCACTATCATCCAACTATTCACAGGTATAGCTTTGCAATAAGGAGAGTGAGTATTGAAGCACTCATACATGCCCATTAAATATGCAATAGTAACTTTGTGTCATTTCACTTTTGTTTAAACTCAGTTTCACCAGGAATTATTTTAGTTATTTAGTTTTAGAGTAAAATACAACTATGTTTTGGATTTTTTTTTTTTTGGGCAGTTGTCTTTTTTCTAAAGAAGACAACAAATAGAATTGCTGTTACTTCTGTTACTATGTAGTGCTTGTTTTGACTGGAATGGATTAGGATCCCTCCAACATTCCATTTCTATTTCATTGCAATGAAGTGTGTAGATAACGACAGTCGCATTCATAGGAGATGTTTGACTACTTCAGCTGAGAAAAGAACATTTGATGAGCTGCTAAGTCCTTTATAATTTACTCAGGAGCGGGTCTTGGTTTGAATGAAATTAATATTTTAGAAAAATATTAATCTTGATTTTTCATCCAAGAAGGACAAGATGTAGGTTACAGGCAGGACATTTCAACTATGAGGCGTGAAACCCTGTCAGACATTCAGGAGTTCTTTTTCTCACCTCAGGAAAGTTAGCTCACCTGGTTTTTCTGGAATACTTTATCCCCCAGTGTGTATCTAAGGAATTACAACAAAGCAGGCTGACCTGAAAGCAATCATTGTGTAGTTTTAGTTGAATGTCAGACTCGAGACAGAATTAGGTTTTATGAAATTGAGAAGGGGAAGTAGAAGCAATAATAGCATTCCTGTTCTTAGTTTTCTTCCTAGTAGATATGAAATATTGCCCAAAGAAAATCTGCTAATATATACATTTTTTTTTAAATTTCATTTTCTTGAAACAATGAGATACTAAGAAAAAAAAAAAATCTATACAAAATTTCCTAAGCACTTCAACGTCCCTTTTTGTGGTGATGGAGTCAGTCTGAAAGGACTAAGCTGAATGCTAAGCACATAGCTTGTCTCCCTGATCTACTTATTTAAAGGATGGAGAAAGCTAATCACTTGTAACAAGGGAGTTTTATATTATTTTTTCTTCCCCATTTCCAGTATTTCCTTTACTCCCCAAATCTATTTTTTATTATTTTTAATTGGATAAATAGAAGTCCTGAGAAATCTGCTTAACGATGGCAAAGAAAATTCATTATATTTTGCTGGACCTTGTGGGAAGCTTCAGTTCTTCACAGTTTTTATACCCAGTGACAGGGAATACCATAAGCAGTATGAGTTCCAGCATACACTGGATATGTTTGGCCTTGAATTACACAGCTTACTGTGATATAAGGTAATTAAGCATTGCCTAAGGCAAGGAGATGGGTGCAACTTTTTATTTCAGGGGTACATTGGTAAAAGCATGAGATGGCCTGCTCTTGGAAGGCTTTTCTGTTTATTACCATAGTCAGCGCCAGCTAATATTTCTGTTTGTTTCTCTATGGGCCACTTTGAGTAAAGCAGATATGCATTTACTCCGTGATCTACAGCTAAGGAGTATTTCCTTAGCTGAGATCTGGCTGAATCTGAGCTGAAATCTGACATGTGGTTTATTTTAATGGAAAATTTCTTTTGTTTCATTATAGCATTTGTCATCTCTAAGTAACTACAAGTTGTACTCATGTATTCTTGTGTGGGATTTCCCATGTGATGGGAAAAAAAATAGCAGAGTATGATGAAATTTGAGTACTGAAAGGGAACACCTTTTCTCAATCTTCAACTGTTTCAAACACAAAGTAATGGCATCCCAGCAACAAAAGAGGCAGGCTATTATCAAAGCATACCTTTTTTTCCCTTTGACATAGCAGAGGCAGAATATCTCCCAAAGAAGCTTCCTCTCAAAAGAAAAAAAAAAAAAAAAAAAAAGAAGAAGAAAAAGAAGAAAATTCCTTATAAAGTATGTCATTTTTTCATCTATCAATAGCATTCCTCTGTAGTCCAGTGATGGAAAGGGGTTAACGGAAGAATAGTCGTAATTCTTGTATTACTGAAACATAAGATGCTGGAAAAGGTGGGTCAAAAATAAAATTAAAGACTAAAATTTTCATGTGTGGAAATGTGTTACACACTTAAAAAATACTACATCTTGATGTTGTTGGTCAGTTCAAATATTAACAATCGTCAGAAAATATTTCAATTTCTTTATAACTTAGTGTTTATAGTTTCCCTCCTTGTTTCTAGAAAACTCCTCTCCTCTTTTTTCTCATCCCTTTCTTTTTTTTTTTCTTTTATTCTTTTCCTTTTTTATTTTAATAAAGCCAAGGGAATCTAAACCCACTCTACTATCCAGATCTGTCCTAACCAACCGTTATGGCAAAACTAAGATGCCTAAATTAGAAAACTAGGTTGCGAAGGGAAAGGGACATGTACTTCCAGAGAGTGAAATATGGTCCATTTTGGACTGATTTGACCTAAAATGAATGTTGATTTGTCTTCATGGGTATAATCCAAGGGTCAAACATGGATGAGGATGTGCATGTGCAACATATAGGCACAAATACAGATTAAGATAGCCACTAAAGACTTAACACAGCACCTCAGGAATTGTGCTCAGGGTAATGGGAACTCACTTGAAACTGTGACAAAAGTTAAAAATATAAAAACATCTGGTTTTAGTCAGATTTAAAACTCATCTCTGCTAATATTATATTATCGATAACAGTCAGCAAATGCTTTGGAAACTACACAGCCATGCAGCTTCAGCCATCTCTTGTTGGAGCTTTCTTGAACTGAAGATTGTACCACGTCATCAGGTTTGTTAGTTTTGATGGGTCTTCCAATACTTAATTTATTTAATGTGTTTTTGAACTCATTTACACTTTTGGCAATGGAAGTTATCTGTGGCAGTGAGTTCCACAATATAACGAGGTGTTTTCTGAAACCGTACTCCTTTTACTTCCTTCAGCCCCACTGCCTGATAATTCTGCTTGGTGCTTTCTCATCCTTGTGTTATAAAATAGTGAATGATTATTCCCCAGTCACCTTCTCCAGCCCATTCATGATTTTACAACCTATCAAATCACTCTCAGTTCCTTCTTTTCCTGAGAATAGTTCCAGTCTATTTAAAATCTTCTCATATGGAAAGCATTCCTTACCTCTCATCATCCTTGTCACAAACCTTTACAAGTTTTGGTATATATATATTTGGAGAGGGGGATGGTGAGGAGTACTGTACATAAGACAGAAGGCCAGTGTTTGCCATGCATTTCTACAGTGGTACAAATTTTCTGATTCAATCTTTATTAGCATTCTTTTTCCTTTGGTTGCTGATGAACACTGAACTAGTGACTCTACAGAAATAACAGTGATTCAAAGATCACTGAGAGTAATTAAATTAAAGTCCATCATGGCATATGAGTAACTAGACTTTAACAATTTTCATAGTTAATATAATTTAATTTTCATTTGATCTTTTAATATCTATTCATCCAGTACCCTGTATCTTCAACTGTCTAAAGTCAGTTTTTGGCATGACTGCCTTGAAAAGATGTATATGAACAAAGTTTTGTGTCAGTGTTCACCCCAAGCCATTTATGTTTACCTACATACACTGAAGAGCAGATCCTTATGAGTTACAACTAGTAACATTTCACATTATTTGCTCTCATAATTTGTTTCCCAGCTTTTAACTGACCACTAATCTGTGAGGAAAATTTTCCTGTTAGGTTAAGAATTTTGGTGAGGAACTTTTTGGAAGTTCTTTGAAAGTGCAGGTACAGTGTATTCGGGAGCTCACCTGTAGTTCTTGTTTCTCTGAAAGAGTCTGTAGAGAAGCAAAATTTCTTGCAGCAAAACTCATGCTAAGTAGTCACTATTCCAGCATATTTATTCATGTGGTTTGCTATGAAGTTCAGCTGCTTGGTCCAAGACAAAAGAGGGTTGATAGTGTGTAGCTTCCTGGGTGTGTCCTGACATTCTTTGAAAACACATCATTTCATTCAACACTTTCTTTCAGCATCCAAGCTGATTTGAGTAATTCTGACAATCTCAAATATAATCTGTTTCTGAATTTTCAGTGGAAAACTGATCTTCTTTCTTCATGTTATCAATGACAAAAAACTCATCAGAACTCTAAAACTCTTCTAAGCACACTTCAGTTTGAGTTATTTCCTAGGATTTGTCTGCCAGAAGGAAAAGCTCAGTGTCAAAGCTTACCTATGTTTCTTTGTAGTGAACAGCATTGCAAATAATTCACTTAGTATATCTGCTATGACTGCATCTTGTTGGAGAAAAGCTTTTTTACCTTTTATATCATGTATCAACCCTGAAGTCAAGCTGGCATGCTTCCTACTTTTGATATGTTTAAAGTTTTATTCGTAGTTTTCACCCCTCGTGCAATTATTTAACAAAGTGATTTTTGGCCTATCTTATTGTAGACTTGCCTGAGTTATGCTTAATTCCACTTGTCTTGCTTGAAAGCATTTTAAGCTTCTTGAAGAATGCCCTTCTGTTTCTAATAGCCTGTGTTATTCTTCTGTGATGACTTTCTGGGGATCTTTTAAGGTCTCTTTGAGTAAGTGATACAACCTTACTCTGAATCTTTGTTGTAGTGTTTTAAAACAATTTCCTTGCACCTGTAAGCAGTTTGCAGAATGTGCGGGAGGCAGACATCTGTTAATAGCATATTTGAGGAAAAGAGATTTTGTATTACAAATGCTCATATGTTTCACTGTATTTGAGATTATGATTTACAGCTTGGAAAACTCCTTAAACTGTCCCTTTCAAAACAAATCAAGATAAGCATTAATGGTTGCACACAATGATCTTAAAGGTCTTATCCAACCTAAATGAGCCTATGATTGTATGGTTAAAAGAGTCATTAAAAAAGCAACAGCAGAAGCATTGGTTTAGGTCATATAAAATGTTAGTTCTGTGTTTTTCTGCTGCAGAAAGGGTCAACATCTTATCTTCTATTTTTCAGGGAATTCTTCAATAATTTGTTGAATGTGAAGAAAAACATATGATTTCCCACTCTGGACATCAGCAAAGAATCACAAATTTTAGTTCCTTCTCCAGGACTGTTTGTGTTTCTTATACAAGGAGGAATCATGTAAAACACAGAAACAATAGTGAGAGTCTTTCCAAGCAAACAGTGTGCTTAGTCTGGGAGAAGTGTTTCTTTGCTCCACCTCCAGACAGAAGCTATTTCAAAAGCTCCACCAGGAGAAGCAGGAAACATCTTAAGAGCTTGGTAGTTGAGGCCCTCTTCTTGAAAGAGGAAAATGTCTAGCAGAATTCACTTTTGAAGAGCTTTAAATCTAAGTTTCTTGCCTCTGAGTATATGATCTGGCACTGAGACATCAAGAAAACAACATAACTCCTTCTTCTCTGACAGCTGTCCTTCTGAATGAGTGCCCATGGCATTTGTGTTTGCAAAAGAAGTCAGTACTTCTAAGTAGAATTACATGTTTTCTGAGCCCGAGAAATGGCACTTTCATGATACAAGCTTTTACAAGTCATGAGAAATGTTTGACATAACGTCTTTTATATCAGTTGGCACTGATATAAAAGGTGTAAATCAAAAACATGTAATGAATACTTGACGTGTAGGATGGGGGACAGTTCTTCAGACTGTAGGGATATTTTCAGTGTAACAGGGAACAAAACCTCAGTCTGAGGAGCTCATGTTTCTTTTATTAAATACAAAAAATATATACTTTTATAATAAAAATGACTGCTACAGACCACTTTTCCTGTCCTGTGTCTTCAGACTGACATTTCTCAGCATATTACTCATTTTCCCTAAATATGTTCTTCAGGATGGAAGAAAATGAGGTCAAATCTCGCTTTATGCAAAAGCTGCTTTGACTCAGTGTTATTGTTTGAATTAGAAAAGTGAACAATATTTAGACATATAGTGGACAGGAAATATATTTATTCTTTGTCAAGAAATGCCATAAGTTTTTCTCTATAGTAATAATTCTTTGCCTTTTATTGGGGGAAAAACATTAAACATAAGAATCATAGCTGGGGGGGGAGTTGCTTTGTAATTAAAATGGAATGATTTCACCTGCTTAACTGTCATGATCCAAAAAACTAAGCATGTTCCAATTTCTATTTTGCATAGCACATCATGATTTCAGTAGGAATTGGCTTCAAAAGTCTGAAGGAGTAAAGTCCTAAAATAAGTATGGATAGATGGAGTGGAAAAATGTTAACTTTAATGATCTCTTTTTCCCTATGTGGGTTTCTGCCTTTAGGAAGAACAATAAGTTCTACAAGTTTCAGCTGTTAATTTACTCTTCTTTTTAAGATCTTTTCCACTCTACTATTTTGCAACCAGGAATCTAGATCTTCCTAGAAAAAACATTACACAGAGGAATTAACATAAAAATTGTAATTCACAAAAACATTTGGATTTGCTGAAGTCCAGTGTTCAATGAGTCTAAGAATATATTTTTCTTTGGTTTACTTGATTTTCAGGTAAGAGTTAGGGACTAATTTAACTTAGCACTGCACTGCCTAAAATTTGATTGCCATAAATATGGGGCTGACATTCACAATGCAGAGTTAGATCTTTGCTCTGTGTCCTGTGTAGTCAGGTGGAGATAGGCTCTGAAAACTGACTCAACAGCACTAAGACAGTGAATAGGAAATGCCCAAGCATCAGTTTTCTTTGAGATTCTTTCACCAAAGTGTCCTGGTCTACATCTCAGGACTGCGGTTCAGAACATCTATGAAATTCCAGTTTAGTGCTTAAAACACTCTTCCAGGCTTTAGGTGTAAATTTGTTTGTTTTTCATAAACACAGTTGTTAGTGAAGTGATTTTCTCCACATAATACTCTGTGACTCAGAATGTTCCCCCTAGTCTTTCTATGCCCAAGCTGTTCTCAGTAAAAGACAATACTATAACAAAGGCGTAGAGGGGATCTTGTGTGCTGGTAACCTTCCCTTTGTATGCTAGAGCTGCGTTCAAAAAGTATATTGCAGTCAGAGAAAGCAGGATGTTTTACTCTTTAATTAGTGGTTAGGGAGAGGAATGACTGGAGTCTTACTGGTGCAAACAGATTTAGAGGGAGTTGCCCAATCTGTTCCCAGGATTTCTTACAAAGATGCTAAACACCTGGCTCTGGAGAGAGACCTAGGATGTGGATCTCAAGCAGAGGGATATAAATTGAATTATTGTTCAGAGGCAACTGACTCCATCTGTTGGCTATTTTAAGTCTGGGTCAGCCTGATGAATGAGCAATGCAAGCTGATTAGATCTTCTAGGAAACTCCTGATCTTATTCTCCTGTATCACTTAGGATTGTTACTGAAGCACAGCTCCTGATCCAGAGCATCTCTGAACAGTCTTTCTTGAGTGGAAGAGTGAAAAAGAAGAGCAAAGAAAGAACATATTTTGCACAAGCTGCTGGGGACTCTGCTGTCCAACACTTACATCTACAGCTGGAGAGTTGTCTTCAGCTATGTTTGGAAAAAAAATGAAGACCTGATATGCAGGACTCGGTTGTCTTCATTGTCATGTGTCATTTACAGTGCTATGGGGATCCTGTTAGGTGCATAAATTCTGTTCCAGGGAACATCTGTCTCGTAGATCCTGTGGCATTGCTTTTTCTATGGTGTTATAAGGCTCTAGCAATGAATCCCAGTGGATAGGCCTCTTTATTGATTGTTGATTTCCTTCCAAAAATCCCACACAATATATCTGGAAGTAGATCTTGTTCCATGTTTGAAAGATACAGATGTTACTTTTCTAAAATATTTTGTTCAGAACCCTGAGGTTTTGTTTCTTTTGTAAAAGAAAGACAAGTTTTAACCCCTTTGGTTTATGCTACCTCATGGTCATCACTATAATGGCATAACCATGAATGGCAAGTAAGGCTATGAACCAGCTAAAAGCATTTGCTGCTATTACAATGTGTGGAAGCTGTTCACAGACTAATCTGGATTCACACTTTGAGAGTACCCACTGATCTTCTTCCATCTGAGCTCCTGTCACCCACACATTCAGGTGGGACTGTAAACTTCTCATTGTTGTGCATTGCGATGTGCATTAGAGAAGGAGGATGCTAGAAGAATAGTTTACAGGGTAACTGTCTCGTGACAAAGAGTTAATGCGTTAAGCTGCTGACTTATGCTTTGAAGGCTGCATGTTTATGTTTCAATATATGTTTTAAGTTACTGTGCTCTTCTGTTTGCTTGTAACTTTAATCTTCTGTTCTTTGAGCCTGTTACATAATAGTAGATTAAATTTACCAGTTGTGCTGCCTGGTCTTAAAGCTTTGCCACACAAGTAAAGAAACACTGTGAAGAGTCAGAGTACTGATATAAAACAATTTTCACTGAAATCCCCTGTACATAGGACATGATTAATTTCACAGTTGTGAATCAGACATGGCCTTGCCTAGTATACACAGTCTATAAACAATGCTTGTATGTATTTATACATAATGAAACGAAAGTAGCACAGAGTTTAGTTGGCTAAGAACAAGTATTGCATCAGTCTAATATCTGAAAGTCTGCAGAGACAGGATGAGTCTCCCAGCTTTGCAAAATGATAATTTGATGCTTTAAAAGGGGGGTTTTTATATTGATGTTTTAATACTAGGCATATGTTTAATTCATAGTCCATAGTACTGAAAGCATGTGTCTTTGTAACGTAACAATCACCAGGATGCAACAGATACATTGGCTTTTAATCTGGAAGCTTGGGTTCCAGTGTGCTATTTCACAAAATAATGTATAGAATAAGAACACAAGGTTTTTAAAGTTATCTTAATCCTTTATCCTTATTTTACTAAGAGATGATAACAATGGGAGCACACTTGTGACATTCATTTTTATAAAGACAGAAATAGAAAATAAAAGACTGCAAGAAATTTATATTTCAGAATAAACTTTTCATGAAGAGTTCTGAATAAAAAGAAATCTTAGCAGTCTACAATGATGGAAAATATGTATCAACTGAAGTATGTAAACTGTGAAATTTTGACACCTGTTCCCACCTTAGTTGCTCAAAACTGTATTTAAATTGTTAATTATCCTCATACAGAGAATAATGGTCATTTTCTCATGAATGAATTAGGATCAGACTTCAAAAATAATTTTGACGCCAAGTTGAGGTTCTAGGTAAAATTTACAGACACAAATGCAATTCCAGAAACTACAGCTCTATTTTGTTTTACTTTGGTGATCACCACTTGCTGGATATTTTGATTTTCAGTCCCCAAATGCTGCAGGTGCCACATATTTCACTGCTGTGTTTCCACAGAGTGCAGAGAAACCTGATATCTATCCTAAGTTTAAATCCTATTGGGGCTTGGAAAATCAGACCCAACTCATAGCCAGAGGCATCTAAATGTGTCTACATCTGAGATAAGGATCTCAAACTCCCATTACAGTCACTGGCTGTATTTGCACTATTTGAGGTGGCTGCCCAAGTGTGTCCCAAATGCACACATGGGTGAGACAGGCAAGACACAGGGTCCATGGAAACAGACTTTTGGACCATCAGTGGGAGTCCAGGTAGGACACCTGAATGGATCTTAAATGGATGGCACTAAACAATCCAAATATAAGGGCAACTGAACTGAGTCATTATATAGTATATACAGTGACAACCAGGGGGTATTCAATTAATCCTAAAGTAACTTCAAAGTATACTTTTATTTGGGGCAAGATTCAGTTGACTAAACATGGACATCTAATGTTGTAACCTGGTCAGTTGCATGGGGCTGGCAGATATGATGCGGCACTTCTGGGACATCCATAGCCTTTCAGCAGCTGGAGGCAAGGGGGGCTACCCCAGAGTATATCCAATGGCACTGTTTCCCTATAACTATGCATGAGTCTTACCCCAAATAACTCTCCAGATTCTATGGAGTAGATCTTTATTTACCTCACTCACATGTTAACATTTAAATCTAGGTGTCTTTTTGAGATGGATTTGAGCCTCCACTTTGCTCTGCTTGTCTGTTCCAGTGGCTGTCACATATGACACATACTAACAAGATGGCTTGTGTACATTAAAACATCCTTTTTATCTATGGCTTTTTTTAGGGATATTTTAAAGCATTTGAGTGAAATGTATCTCATACCATGTTTTCCTGCCATCATTCCTAAAACGAATCTAAAGAACATTAATAAAATGACAGAAGTAGAAGTGGTTAGTCCTTATTAATCCAGTGGGCCAGTGACAGAGTCAGGAATAGCACCTGTAGTCTCCAGAATCCCCAGCAAGTCCTGATGGATGCACCAAGTCACTTTCTAAGGGCTTCAGTCACTTTGTGTGTCTTCAATTTGTGTGTTACCTAAGGAAATTCTGGAAATCACATTGATTGTGTTCAGCATGAAATGTCATCTTTCTGTGTGCAAAAAATATTTAATTTCTTCCATTTTTCATTTTCCAAGTTAATTCATACACTATCTTGATAGGTGAATATCTGGTTAACATTGAAATGTATGGATTTAATGAATCCCATAACTATTACTTGTTTGGATTATCATGAAAAAAAAAAAAAAGGATGAAACTGAAAATTCTGCTTGTCTCCTTGGGATACTTAAGTTATCAGTTCAGAGGTTCTTCAGTTGTTGATGATAAGTTTGAACTTTTGTTCAGGGTAAAAAAAAGTGATTCACTGGCTGAGTCAGAGCTCCCTTTCCTTTCTCCCTTTTCCTCTCTCCTTCCCCATTACTCTCCTCCTCTCATGCACCCCTGGCCCTCTTAAATTATTTCTTTTCTTTTGAAAGTTGAAAATAAATGATGGATAGCAACACACTACTTGGCTGCTGTGCCTCGGTTCTCTTTTCTTGGTAACTGAATCAGTCGTGTTTTCAGCTGTTCTGAGGAAGTCTGAGACATGCATGTGTTGGTGAGTGCTGTCTAGACCTGTAACTGTGTCTGTGAGCTGTAGTCCTGGAAAAGCACAGACAGCCTGAGGCTTGGTGCTATCTATCTGGTGAAGAAAGGCTAACTCCAGTCCTGGATACCCTAGCCTTGGAGCACCTGTCTTTGCAACTTAATTCGATTTTAGTACAGGTGAGATTTTTGACCACAGTATTGCATGTAAAAACATGTATGAATCTGCTGATCTCCTTTGAGGGTGTGCCTGATAGCTTTTCAATAAGACCTGAAAGGAAAACTCCCACCCCTAGGCAAGTATTTAAAGCTTTATTCACATTGGATTACACCTTGCTGTTTGAATGACTTCAGTGATTTTATAGTATCTAACATGAACAAAGGAGACAGAATTTGAACCTAAGCAAATGTGTGTATGTGCAGGACAGAGAGAGAGAGGGAGAGAAGCTGGAATATTTTTTCTGAAATTGGAGCCTTAAATAATTATGTTTTTAGCATTCCTATCTACAGTGGAAATCCTTTCCCCACAGTCAATCCAAAACCTATTCAAGTCAGTGGGTTTTGGATCTCTGTCATCTGCAGCTATGGCAGACAAACAAAACAAACTGCTATCAGCTGTAATATGACCTAAGTATTTGCAGCCCCTTAGCAAAAAAAAAAAAAAGCCAAAACCAAACTCTGGCTTTGGGTCATTGTAAGGAGTTTACTGAAGTGTTTGTTTCAGCTGTGTTCTGTTTCTAAGCAATTTCATGTAAAGGAAGCAGGAGAAAATATAAGCTCACATTCAGTTGTTCTGAGCGTCACATGCAGGAGCAGGTTTAAACACAGGGGTTTTTTCCCTGCATTTCTGATATTAATAGTCTAGTTTAACTGCACTTTGAAGACAGAAAATCACTAAATGAATGAAATAGCCAAATGAAAATTTAAATCATGCTTAAAAACATCCAAAGGAAATATTACATGTTGAGCTGGCACAAGCTATTGCTTTCTTGAAGCACTGGTTAGGACCTGGCTTGATGTGTTTCATTTTGTCCAAGTGCTTTGGATATGTGGAAGCAAGGCCCTGAATATGTAATTAATCTTATTTATGAAAGTGTAGATATTCTAGGAATGAAATAATAAAACTCAGGACTTGGACACAATAGCTCGCCAGCTTTAGTTTGTTCTCTTTTGTCTGCAAATTCCTCGTGTAACTCTTCACTTTTAACTGAGAAGGGCTGGATAGTCGTTCACTTTGGGAAGTTAACTTCTTCATAACTGAACAAGGAGAAAAAATAGAGGATACAAACATCACAACTTTGCTCCTGGTGCCTAATGAGTTTGCCAGGATATACAAACTGAGTCTTTAGTAATTTTCTGAGTGTGATATCAGAGTGAACAGATCTGTATAAATTATATTGTAAACTTCCTTTCTTATGAGTTGTGCTGTCACTGGATGCTTTTGGTGAAAATTGCACTAAGAGGAACAACACAAAAAGTGGAACATTTAAAAATGAATTAACAATATGAGGACTTAGATGAGTCACTTAAAAAGAACAGATTCAAAACCTTTGGCAAATCTAGCTGTGGTGGTTGAAGGTAGTTTTTGTCTTACTGCTTTGCTGGACAATCTGAAAAGGGGTGACAGAAGAAAAGTGTATTTGCACCTTTAAAGCTAGAAATGATGAACTTGCACCAATTAATTTATACTGAGGCATAAACACATTTGCTTCTATTATCCCAGTCCCATTGCCTAATTTCTGGCAGAAAAACAAAACAAAGACAAAGGATTTATGCCTTAAACTGATGTAGGTTTGGTCTAGTGCATGGGAGTCAGTGGCTGAATAGGATGTTTAGCTAAGAGACTCAATTAATGATAGAGGGAAGAACTTTGAACAAGATGAAGATCAGTTCAGTTGTTATGAAGATGTCATTATCTTCTTCTGCCTTTATAAAGGGTCTCACTCCGGTCTCTTTTTTATCCTGGCTTCTAAGGTTACAGCTGATCTCACATTTATCACTAACTCAGTGAATCTCAGTAAGATCAAACCTGTTGCCACAGAATCAAGCAGAACTTCTGATTCTATTCCATTGGCAGGAAAAAAATCTTACCAAACTGTTGGGAACTTGCAAGAATTCAGCACTGACTTGAACGAGTTTCTGATTTGCTTTCTACTCAATCATTTAAGTACATTCCTGATCAGCATCTTCACTGGACAGAGTAAGATTTGGAATCTGTGTTCATTCCATGGATGTAGCTTCCAAAATATTTTCTTTTTACAAAAGACATTCCACAAGCATGATCAAATACAGCATGTTCCTATTCTGCTACAATGTACTTCAATAAAGAAAACTGTTTATAAGTTTATGCAGAATTGACAGTAGAAATAGACAGAGTCCCTTTAATGAGCCACAGTTCTACAAGCCCTCTTGCAGTCCACTTCCTGAATTTTTACTTTCTTAAAACATAAGGTTGAAAGACAGGATTAAAATTGTAGTTTGTAAATAAAAATTGATCCAGAACAACCTAAGCTAGATGCCACTGTTGCTCAATCCAAACCAAAGACATGTGACTCTTCCACTGAGAGAAAAGGGAAAGCTTACCTCCCATACATTGCATTTATAAATATGAACTTTCAAAGTATCTAGCATGCATTTAAAATGTTATTTTAAAGGGAAGTCATGTTTCAGACCTCAAGGAAATCATGCGAATTATCTGTGTGCTTGTCCATGCTTTTTTCCAGGTGCTAGTGTCATTACAAATAAAAACATATTAGGTTCTGAAACTGCTGTAAAAAGTTATGAACTGACAACTTGAAATAATGTTTTCTCTATGGGGAAAGAACACTTTTCACAATAAGCATTTTCTATTCTCCTGAAAACTACAGGTGTAACTGATCCTAAATTTTCAGAAGGAACATGTGAATGGTGATGCTTTCTCCCCCAAAGACTTTTCTCTGTAACTGGTGAAATATGAATGACAAGAGCTTTCTGAGAGAAAAAAACCACAACTGCCTGCCTTATGTCAGAGACATACATCATGGCCTTTCAAGAAATGAGCCAGGGACTCTCCTAGGACAGGACCCTGGGAATGTTCCTCGGCAAGCATCCCATGTGCATGCTTTAAGTCAGTCACAGGACAATATCATATTAACATTTAGGAGCAAGTACATCTGGGTTTCCCCTGGAGTGCGAACACTAGCCAGGAGAGTGCTACTGAAGTCAGGTATAGAAGTAGAAATGTGGCCGTTAGTTTTGACTCAGGGGCAATTCCACAATGTCTGTAATCAAGTAGTAATACACAATTAAAGTCTTAAAATATCCTACTGATTTTCTGCTAACACATCTCAAACATAACCCAGGGAGATGTATTTTCTATACAGGAGAAACTTTGGACTTTATGAGCAGCCAGATTTTGACTTGTCTTTGAGAATGCTCAGAAAATGTTGTCAATTAGCTCATGTTCATTGTAATGAAGTATACCTTCATCCACTGACAGCAGAATTGGAAAATATCACTTAGAAACTGAGACAAATTAATTCTTTTTCTGCCTTACTGATTTAATGTAAAGTAGCTCTAAGACTCTTAGTCTATATATGGAGTCCATCATTATAATATTCCATGTGTAAGTGGGAAACCATGTCAATAACTCCCCAGTGTTGTTATTATTATCATAAAAAGAGTTCAGGACAGAATCTGATCAATGAACAACAATTAAAGCTAAATTGAATGGAAACGAGGCCTTCTGTCCATTGTTGTTAAAGGTTTAGATAAAGATAAGTTTGGATTGGCTTAAAATGAAACCTTTATTTTTAATAAAAATATATTGAAGTTTATTAGTATTAATTAAAATTCATCAACTACTAACGTAATAATTAAAGTTGTCATGTTGAAAACAGACAGGAAAACCTTAGAGTTAGGCCTTAGCCAGTTTTCCAAATCTGTTCAGAGTAACTTTCAAAGGATTTCCAACGTAAAAGATTAAAATAAGAACCAGAATTTTGAAAAATACTTTCTTCTTCAACTTCACTTGAGAAACATTTTTTTAAAACATAGCTTCAGAGGAACTTGAAATAAGAGACAAATGACTGTAGTACCTATAAGCACTATTTGAAAACAAAACCAAACCAAACCTGGTTTTATTTTTGGTTTACAGCCAAACCAGATACTAATGAGAATTACCCAGTTTTCATTCAATCTAAAGAGTTTTCAGTACAGATGAATATATTCAAAATGGTGACAGGTAAATGGCATAGGGAATAATGTATCTTTTCATCTTGTGTTATGGCTGAAAGATAATTGCTGTTATTGGTTACCTGCTCTTTTTGAAGCATATGGAAACAGAGCAAATAGGAGTTTCCAGTAAGCATGGAAAAATAGAAACACAAACAGAATTACAGACTGGTTATGTTTGGAAGACACCTCTGAAGATCATTTTATCCAACCGCCCTGCTCAAGCAGGGCCACTTTAAGCTGTTTGCACAGGGCCAAGTCCAGGATGCTTTTGAATACCTCCAAGAAGGGAGACTATACGACCTCCCTGGGCAATCTGTGCCAGTGCTCAGTCACCCTCCTGGTAAAAAAGGTGTTTGCTGATGTTCAGCTGACACCTTCTATGTTCCAGTTTGTACCCATTGTCCCTGCTCACTTTACTCAAAAACACATGCACAAATAGACATTTTCATTAACAGCCAACAGAGTGACTAGAGCTCTAATACTTACAACAGTGTTATTCTTTCAGGGAACTACTTCTTCCTGCCTCAGCATTCTGAATTCTGAAATGCAGTTGTTGATGATGATGACTAAGAAATGCAAAATATGCAGAATAGTGCAGTATTTAATATTAAACCCACCTCATTTCACTTGGTAAAGCAGATGTCCACATTAATGTAGTTACAAACCTCCACTTTGGGAATAACAGCCGGTAGTGTTTTCTTACTTTCTTAAGAATAAATAAAACTTTTAGGGAGACTGTTCCTTTGCATTCTATCAGTGTAACTGACAATAAACCTGCTGTAATGAATCTAGCAAGCTTAAAAGGAAGAGAAAGATGCAAAGAACGTTATCACCTGTTCATTTTCTGCTCCACAGATGGTGTTTTACTTTGATACCAGTAAGTCCAATATTTTCCATTTCTATGTATAAATGACCAGATTTGTGTTTCTACTGAAGAATTTTTAGATTCATAAGGTTAAAGTTCATTTAACACTTAAGAGACAAATGAGGTCAGCATTAGTACTGTAAATGTTTTTCATTATAAAAATTTAGTCACCGGCTGGTTCAGAAGTTGAAAATACCATAAGGAGAGTGCAAGACACTAATCTCTTTCATGACAGTGACAATTCCCAGAGCTGTTTAATACCAGTAAATGCTTTCACATATTTGAAAAAAAGCCGTATTTCGTAGGGATAGAATCCAAAATAACACAGTTCTTGAAATTTTAAAAGCATTTTTTTGGATTTGTTCTTCTCACTCAGTTGGTAATCTTATATTTTGAGTCCAAAATAGATTTCAGGTTGATTCTGGCTGGTGTTTATTGTTGTTGAAAATCAGCAGTACTGGGAGAATATGAGGAGGAGCTGCAGCTGAGAAACTACCTTAGAAAGTTGCCAAAACATCATCTCTTTTGAACAGATTTAAAATCTGTCTCCTTTCTTCAGCATGATTCTTGGAAGCCCAGATGTGCTTTTCTATTTCTAAACAGTGTTATAAGCTGTTGTTTATTCTGTATGTTTTCAATCGAACTACTTACGCTTTTTACGTCATCTCTCACACACTCATTATATTCTGGAAAAGTACTGCCAGCTAAGATCTTATTTTACTTCAGTGTCCTCTATCATCAAAATAAATGAGAATTTTTGCCAGCTTCTGTAGTATTTCAGTTTTCAGATCTACACCACTTAAGCCTTGATTCAATATTTTCTTGATTGTAGTTCAAGGATAAAATTATTATTTTTCAGCACATTCTTAACTTTAAATGTGGGATTTCTTTAGTTTCAAGGATTCTTTGTTGCCCTGATAAAACAAATTTCTGCTAAGGACTTCAGTACCAAAATAACTTTGGTACTGGAGCAAGAATTAATACTACTGTTTTCATCTGCTCACCTGTTTTTGTACTTTACTGCTGCTGAGGTTAACACTGATTTCACCAAAAAGAACATTAGCAGTAATAATGTGAAGATGTCTGGGGTTTTAAGCTCAAAAATATTTCAAAAACAACATTAATGGAAGATAGCCTTTGGCTATTCCCACCACAAAACACTTCCTAAACAGAACCTTTGATGAATGTTCAGCTTCGAACCTAGAAATTATATAAACCAGCTATGCTGACTCTAGACTACCTGGAAATTTCTCCATTGTGAAAGAACCTTAGTTGTTATGCTGGGTTGTGCAACACAAGGACCTGCTACATTTGTTATCAATGCTTGAAATGTGTCTTTCCATATAAACATTATTGATAAGTTTCATTTTCAGAACCAGCAGTTCTGGTGGACTTTAACCAGGCTACTGCAAAAAAAAGTTTTTTGACTTCTACATTTAACATGTTCTTTTTACAAGCCACATTCTGAAACTGATTTTTCCATAAAATATATTACCCCAAATTACCCAGACAAAAAGGACCATGTTTCTTCAGCCTGTTTGACAGTCTTGAGAAGCCAAAAGTCTATCCCATGCCTTTGGAATTGAAAGGCACTCAATTGCCTCTATTGAAATTTCTCTATTGCCTTCTACACAACAATGATATTTCTGAATAATGTGAATGTGGACCAAGTTTTTCAATGCCAGCAGGCAAGGTAGCATTGAACTTCTAAATTTATTTAGTAGAGCAGCAGTGTGATACAGCTGCAAGTGTGTGTACAAGGCAGATAAAATTTATAAAATATAACCTTTCATAAATCTTGTGTTGCCTATGTTGTAGAGAGTAAAGCTGAAATAACACAACCAAGAGAAGACTAATATGACAAGCAAAAGCAGATCCTATAGCTTGCTCCAGGGCAGCTAAAGACAAACAAACAACTCAAACTAAAATTACTATGCCTACTCTTGTGTTTCATCATGATTCTTCTGCTAGCTTCTTGAGCTTCTTGAGTCAGGTCTAGTCAAATAAATTTCCAGCAGATTGAATCTATGTAGGTGGAGCTCAATGGAACCGAAGATCTGGAAATCACCCCTGCCAAGAGAAGAGTCAGAATACATGCCTTTTGCATAACCTCTCACTTCACAGCTGCTTTTCAAAACATGGCCTGGTTATATCTCCTTTATGCTAGCTGTGCTAAGAGCCAGGGGTACTAGATCTGTTTGAACAAGTTCCCTGGCCTTTCTTTTTAGGTATTAAGCCAACCTTCTGTAGCAGCCAATGTAGATTTGGCTTGGAGAATTTTTCTAGGGTACAAAAAACAAGTATGTTGTGCAAACCCTCTACTATAGGTTCTTTCTGTTTTATTTGCAAAACAGAAATGGTCTTTGCAATTTGTAAATGAAATATTTTATACACATATTCAGCTAACTCTTGCACTGCCATGAAGTATTTATCTAAGGAGCCAAAGCTCCCTAGATTTAAGAATGCTAAATGAATGTATGGATTACATTAAGCAGCACCTGATCCAGTAGACCTGAACCATAGTCTGCCAAGTGTCCAAAAGCATGAAATTGTCTCTAAGCTACAGAATACTGTCTAGGACATGAAAAAAGCTACTGACATATTTAATCACAGGGACACACTATAACAAAGTTATGCAGCATGTTGGTCAGTAGGAAAATTTTCTATAGCAATTATTAGCTAAAGGAGAAGTATGATAAATAATAAGAATAGGATGAAACGTGCAAATTGATCAGTGTGAACTGACTATTCTTGATCTGTGTGGCATTAAGGCAATATACTTCCAGTGAAAGGCTGCATTCCAAGAATGAATACAAATCCATATGACACCAACTTTTGCAGTCAGTCTTTTAACTGACTCTTACTTGATACACTGCCACCTTTGAATCACATATGGCCTTTGTTAGACAATGATATTTAACTATGCTTGGGTTTAAGTCATTTTTCCTCTTGGAGTTAATTAAATTCAATGTCTATTATTATTATTATTATTATAAATAATTTCATTGAAATCTATTAATGTTATGTCAGCTGTAGATAGACTGTGCTGACAACTTTAATGCAATGCATGTGTATATGTAAATAAAATCAGACCTTTCAAAAAATTAGACAAACTTCCTTCAAAGTAATTTCTCCTATTTCCATTTTATTTTATGGCCTAGGCATGTCAGTATTGTTCCCTGAAATGTATACAATGTCAGTAGCTCTCTATGCAGTTCTTGCAAGAGATCCATGTTCTGAAGAACCCTTGAAACAGATTATAAAACATGCTGGAAAAAAATGTCCTATGTAAAGAACTGAGATGCACATTATGTTCTGATTTCTCATTGTGAATGCCAGGATGGAGACCCCAGTGGGAAAACTGCAGATTGTGAAACTGATGTGATAGGAGTCTTCTCCAGAAGAGACTTCTGGACTTTAAGACTTCTGTGACTTCTGTGTGGTGCACATTATCATCCAGGGCATGCCTTTTTTTCCTCAGTTGTCCCTGAGAAAAGCCAAAGATAAACACAAGTCCATCTAAATCCTTGTGGAAATCAGCAAGGGGGGTACCGCTGGAAAGATGATGTAGCTGGTTAGGTCTGGCAAACTGAACTTCAGAGCCATGGGTTGAAATATCATTTGAGCAGATGGATTATTAAATAGAAATGCCATTTAAGTATTAGGGCATTCACTCAGCACAGAACGTAATAATGCGCATATGTTGCAAGAGATAAAGTGTGCTCTGAGAGTGGATTTTTGGCTAATTATATATGTGGATGATTGAAAATGTCAATTATTTTAATTACTCTTTTGTAAAATAAGTATTTTTCATTTACTTTTTCTTTTTTTAAGATACTGCAATTGCAATATAATGACAATTGGACAGGCCTCTGTGCCCAAATGCAACTCTGTATCTCAGTAGGACTTCTGCAGGCACGTGAGACTGTCCTGCAGAAGCATTGTATGATCAAGACCAAATTGCGTGAACATCCCTAGCTGATATTAGTCTTTTTATAGTCTTAAAAGAGAGGAAAAAGGATTGTTTTTTTGTGTCATATGTTCTTAATCTTTCTTCTCTTGACCAAGTCAATCCAGGACTGAGCTGAGAAGCTCAATGTGCTCTTGTGAAATTATTTTGGCTCACAGCAGGAGGATGGTTGATATGTCTAAGTCTAAAGATATGCTCTTGCAATGTCATTGAAAGAAATCTTAAGTGACTATGTTTTCATTTTTTCTATGAAATCCCATAGGAAAAGAAACTGTGAGATGAAAAGACTTACATCCTCTTCTATGTGTTCTGTGTTCAGAGACTAATTTTCCGTCACTATATTAGCTTGAATAGGTACCTAATAGACTTTTGATATTGTTTGGCATCTTCCTTGTCCACAGATCTAAATTTTAAGCATGAAAAATGACATATCTTTATAAAAGAATTCGGTGATCTCAGAAGCATCTTGATTGATTGTCTGTAACACTATAGAATTCTAGTTCTGTCAAAGTTTGTATAAACTGCACACATTTTCTTCAAATTACTTAAAAGTATATTAGGGACAGAAGAAAACTTTATAATTTAGGCTACGTAAAGGCTTTTTTTGTACTAATGCAGAAAAGACAAGTACTTTTAGTATGTGCTTCAGTGCTCTATTTAAAAAACAGAAAGTTCCTTTGAATTCAACTATAGGAGGTTGAGAATTTTTTTCCTGATACACTTATTTTTTAGGATGAGAAATCCTTCATGAATACATCGTAGTTTCCATTGGAAAACAGTAACTTAGGTACTTAATAGAATTTTGGTCTGAACAAAAGAAAGGAATTTACACCCTAAGACAAATAGCCCCCAGACTGGGAACTCGCTGGGAATAAAGGTGATATAAATTTATGTGAAATTGGGAACACTTGCTCCTCAACCTTTGAGTCTTACAGTGAATTACAGTCGCAAAACAGAAACAGAATGAAGTATATGGCCCATATATATTGTAATAGTATTCTGCTTCTTGTGAGCCAAGAACTTTATTTATTGTTATATAGTTCAAGTAACATAACACAGCAGATCTGCCCAATTGAGACTGACTAGTCATACCTAAGCAAGGGCACCTTCATATATTTTTGTGTTATCACATTTGTATAAGGACAGATTTTCTTCTGCTAGCATGTAATTCCAAACAGTAGAGCCTACAAATAGGAAACAGATTTTCTTCTGTATTCATAAATCCTATGACTCAAGGGTTGTAAAGTAAAATGATTTATAGCTCTGAGCATTATCAAAAATAAATGTTACATTATAAAAATGGTTTGGAAGTATAAAAATGAAAATTTAACAGGATTCACATCCCTTCTGAAGTTTGGAACTAGACCACTAGATAGACTTTGTTTACGTGATCTATCCTCATATGATTAATATTAGCTCACAGTATGCTATTTTCAAGAGTACTTTTTAAAAAGACATAAGGAAAAAAAATCATGTTGCTCATTTAACTATTTTGTTTTTCCTTTTTCTCTGCTGCATTCTTTAGCTAAAAAAACTACATTATTTTTAGTGGATCCAGATAGTGAATGATTTATAAAACCTCTGAACCAGTTCTGGATTATGAAACTGAGGCTAAAGTAAGACTTATAAAATTATCTGTAACCAGTGTTTATTCCAAAAAAGATGGTTTCTTTGTTAACTTCTTATTTCTTTTTATTGATTTTAAAGATTTATTTTGCTTTAAAATACATTGTGCAATAGATATCCTGTGGAGAGAGGGAAAAGGATTAGACAATAGGAGTGGCAAGTCTTCAGAAAGAATTTACTCCAACAATTTCCGCAACCTCTTTTCATATACGAAATTTACCTCTCAGCTAGGCTGTTAACATGTAACTGAATTTTATATTTATAAAAGCCTGTTCTAAGTCCAAAACTATATATTAACATGCATTTTCACCAGAAACTCCTTAAAATTGAAATTGAGGAGAGATTCTTTGGAAAAATGTTAACCTAGAAAAATTTTAAATACAATTCCAGTGCACAACTTGAGAGACTTCTTTTTATTTCAATGGGATTCAAATTAAGTCATAACATATTGAAAGCTCCTTCTAAATGGATTCTGTGAAAAAATACTGCAGAATCATTACTTATTTTATACCAGAAGCTCCTCATTGTGGCAAATACAAAATAACCCAAAGTACCATGCAGAATGTGACACTGTTAGGACCTACAAAAAAGACAGGCATGGAAAAGAAAATACATGCAGGGAAATATTTAATTGAATTTTAGATGATTAGGTGTCTAGTTTTGAGCTAAATAATCTTTATTTATGTTCAATGGAGTAAAATGAGTATTTATGAGGTGTATAAACTATTTATTTCATTAATTTCATATTTGGGGTGCCTAATTCTTTCCATTAACCATAAAGGGAGTTTTTGTTGACTAGATAATATATATTCATTTTCATGGAGGTATGAGTATCACACAACTGTGTCTTACCATGTGTCCCCTGAGGCAAAGCAAGGATGCTTTCCCTTCTGGATCTCACTAGGCACAGGAAGAGAATGAAAGAATGCTTTACAGCTGCTCAGAGGAAAGGGAAAAAATGTAAATATTTTCAGAAAAGCTGTATAAATTATCATATGGCTTTGCTATTCTAGTTTGTGTGGGTTCTTACACCACATTAATTGCTCTGGTAACTGTGCACATTTCATTCATGTTTTAACTAACACAACTAAGAGAGTCTTAGGGGAAAGCAGCTAAACAGGGGAATTTCTTTAGACTCTTAGTAACACACGTCTACCCTGAGAGTGTGTGAAGGAAGATGAGCATCTGATAGGGATTTAAAGTTTGTCCTGATTGGGACCTGGAGTATTTGCTTTTCCAGTGTATTCCCCTTTTTAAAGCAATTTGTAACTTTCAACTTATCATAACAGGAACAGCTTATGAGCAATTTTGAGGCTGGTCTGTATGCACAGACTCCTGACTACGCAGATCTCTTAGTCATATCCCACTTTGATAACTGAGCAGGAACACTTTTTATAGAGCCAATACCCTGGAAAGATCATACTGAAACTCACCTCCTGTCTGTGAGTCATAATGGGGGAAAAAAACCCCAACACATTAAAAAAAATTCCTTCAGATCTCCAGTTAAAGGTGTTCTCTGTTCTGTTTGATGTTTTCAGGAATCTCTGCAAATCCATCCATCCATCAGCAACGTGTCACATACAAAGCCTGTGCCCTTTTAGCCTCCAAACTTCCACTCTTCCACTAGTATGAACTGCTTTCTCTGCTCCCCCTGCCGCTTCTGTAGTCTCCATCCCTGTTGGTTCAGTCAGTCCACCTTTTGGAATTTTCTGTGGAAATTACTATAAATATGTATCAATTGCTTTCTTTAATTCCAGTTTCTGTCTCCAATGTCATTGCCTTTTTTACCTGCATGTTAACTGATAAGCACATAACCGATCAGGGAGAGAGAAACTAACCGTCACCCAATGCTTTGTAAAGGCGGGTGGGAAAGCCTTTGCCAGTTAAGGCTTCAAGAACTTTACTGGCAAGCAGGCTGCAAGAGTGTAGAAAGTCTTTCAGCAAAAGGACTGCTTATCCTGTCATGAGATGAGATGAGATTACAAAGTCTACGGCTGAGGGAACTTCTCCCTCGAGGCAGCAAGATTCTGGACTCATGCATCGTATTTTTTAACCAAGTTTTTATCAAGTTCTCAGTGGTACGACATTTGTAAAACATTAAATTCATAGAAAAGTTGCATAGTTCAAGGCATGAGCTTGTTTTGTTAATACTGCATTTTGATTTTTCTTAAATAAAAGTACTTTATAAATCCCAGTTTGCTTGCAAGAATGAAGTATCTCAGTCTGAACTGTATGCATTCCTCAAATTTCCTGTGAAAAGGCCTATTATTTAATCAGTTAAAGCACTCATTAATACACAGAAGTGTTCACAGAATTATATACTTTAGTCTCATGATGATGACCAATTACGAAAACAAAACCCAAATGACAGTTGAGAAGAGCAACTTGCATACAAAAGCATACAGCAGACTGAAGAAAGTTAGAAGAGGGGGGTATTGTTTCTGCATATAAATCCTGTTTCTTTTATGCTTTTAGCATTTCCAGATGGTAAGTTGCTGCTACAGAAACAAAAACAACAACGAAAAGAACCCCATATAAATTCTTAAATCAGGCACTAGCACAATCGCAACACAACCCAAACCTATAAATAATGAAGGTCCACTTTTTTTTGTGTAGGTAAGTACTTCCTGCATCATCCTTTTGGGGTTACTCCACTGAAACACGTTTAACGACATAGTAAATGGCCAATGGGGCAATGTCACTAGCCATGACTACACTTTTGCTCTTCATCAGTATTCTAATAAACTCAAAACTTTAGTGCTTTTTAATTATTTACATTGCAAATTCAAAAAATTACAGTTTCATTACTAAGTCATATACAAATCAACATAATAATTTAGTCAATATTCCTTTGAAATGAGTCATGGTATGAAAAGCTGAGTGCAGTCTGTGTCATGCATAATGACCATTTCAGAAAAACCCAAGTGAAGTTAAGCCTTTATTTGTTTTGTTCCTTTCTTTCACACATGGATTTCAAAGGAAGGTATACTAAACATGGAAAAGAATGGGAAATAATCTGAGAAGATAAAACAGAAGAGAAATAGGGGAAGATATTTAAGAAGTGACAAAGCAGGAAAAAATGACGCAGCAGCATGAAGAAATGGCAGAGGGAAGTGTAGAAAGACAGGAAAGATGACTATAAGGCTGAGATGGAAATACATATTTAATATTTTCAGTAGGTATTTCCAGAATAATGTCATGTATCTGTAGGAATTTATCATGATTATTTGTGTTATGGAACATAATTCCATGGTGGCTGGACTTCCATGCTTTGTGCTCCAGTCTTCATATTTCTGGTAATTTAAGGATCTTCCTTTGTATAATACTAGAGTCCAAGAAGTCATTATATGTCTTGCTGAGCTAAACAGTTTTGGTGTTTTTTTTCATATTTATCCAGCTTCCATTTAGAATCCACTTGACTTAAAATTGTATGGTTATCTTATAATGCAATTTTATTTTATAGGAAAGAAATAATGCTTGCATAAATTCTGGCTAAGACAAAAGGATGTAGGAACAGTCCCAAAGCATATGGGTTAAATTAGCGCCTGCTGAGTTGCAATGCCAGCATTTGTCTGATTTAATGACATGATTTTAAATAATTGGAGGGGCGTCTTGAGCATCCTCCATGTGATTTTCTGATGGCTTAATTTTAAACAGAGGCCCAGGGAACATTTGGGACCACTAGTGTGAATGTGTTTCTGTTGGTTAACAGTGAATAATTGGCCTAGTTTCTTGTCCCATTTCTTCTTCAGGAAAACATAATTAATTCAAATGTGTTGGCCAGTGATATGCATAACACTGCTGCAATAATAAGGCTAAACTCTGAAGTAACTAAAGCAGGTCAGATGGTCAGGAGCGAGACAGGTAACAAGACCAAATCAATAGGAAACAGCCCAATCAAGTTCAATCTACCACATCTTAGGTCAGGAATATTCAAAAATATGAAAAGTTTTTACAGTTAAACACTACTACAAAAGTAAAAGAATATTAAAGGTGATTTTTTAGATCCCAATCATGCTTCTGGAGTTAAAGAGTGAAAATAAAATGATAGTATGCTTTTCTTACTTCCTGAGGAGTTCTTCCTAGTAAATGAATAAAACAAAATCTCGATGTTGTTTTCAATGATTACTTCAAAACCACTCTTTACAACATATTATTTTGCCTTCGACAAATCTCTCTTTTGTTTCATGATGTGAGATTTTATCTGGTTTTAAAGGGGTGCTTTTCAAACTATTAAGACTAATAAAGTACTGCACTTATTTGATTTTCTCTTATGTTAACTTAGTGGGTAGGCAGGTGGATGCAGATGTAAATCTGGAGCTTCAGCTATGTGAGACACCAAAATCCCACCCAAAAATTGTTTTATGAAAATGTTGTAAAGGAATGCATGTGTATATATTAGACATGGAGAGTAATGTAGGAAGTGAAAGTGAATTATCTAATCAGAACTAATATATTCTCTTGCATTTTGGTAAATCCTGTCTATTATAACACAAAAACAAAATAGTGGATCTTTAATACATTATGCTATACCTATACTACTTTGTTTTTAGGATATGAAAATCTTGGATTATAAAAATGAACATGCAAATCCAAAACTGAACATGAGATGTGACCTACAATGTAATCACAATGTTTATAGCTTTTCTTGGAAGACAGCTCACTTTAAAGTCCTTGTTTCATATATTTGTTCAAGTTAAATGTGATAGCCCTATACTTGTTGGGAGTTAACCAGCCTATAATTCATACAAGTTCTTGAGTAAGTTTTCTAGCTTATAGTGACTTCCTGTATAGCTTAGCTAGACAACAAGAAGTACTCAGACTGTTTTAAAAAAAGGAATGATAGACATTTCCTGATATAAATCCACTCTTAATACTCTTTGAAGAATTAAAGCACAGCAAAATATCCCCCGCATTGATGTGCATCTACACAGTGATGCTGTGTTTCAAATGGAAGTAGAATCTAGATATCAGAACTAGAGGGGCAGAAGAGGGGATCGTTACCTAGTGAAATATTTAGCTTATGAGCTAGGAAATGTTTTGAATCTTGAGTAGAATTTGTAAATCCTACTTTGCAGAAATCTTACATTTCCTAAAACAAAAATAGGTTTTCCTGACTGAATACTCTGCATGATTTGTTCAATAAAGAATCCCAGCTTTTTACATTTGGATGTATTTACAGACTGTGAGAAATTTCTCATGTTTATACTTTTAAAACTATTTTCCCTCTACTTGTGTCTGACTAGTCAAATGAGGTAATAAAGGAGGCCTAGAAGAAAGCTGAAAAGGGACCTTTTATAAGGGCAAGTAGGGCTAGGACAAGGGGAAATGGATTTAAACTGACAGAGGGTAAATTTAGACCAGATATTAGGAATATGTTCTCTATTGTGAGGGTGGTGAGGCAATGGCACAGGTTGCCTAGAGAAATTGTGGCTACCCCATCCCTGGCAGTGATCAATGTCATAGAACCATAGAATCATAGAATCGTAGAATCATAGAA
>NW_009938507.1:1508-3720 GCF_000696875.1 Nestor notabilis | reverse complement strand
ATAAAGATGCCTGGGGTTGGTTGGGTTTTGGACTACCATGTAATCCTGGGGTGGCTTAGGGCTCCCGGCATAGATGGAGATGGCAGGAGTGGGGTTGGATCCTACCTAGGAGATGGGTTCTTGGATGCTTTCAGGGGATCAGGGCTATTGTGGCGTGATGAGGAATGTTGGCAGTGCTAGAAATACTTGGGACTGATTTGAACAATAACACCTAACCCAAAACCCTAACCCAAAACTCTATCCTTAATCGTAACTCAAACACTGAACCCTAATCCTAAACCCTAAATATAAACCAAACCATAACTCCTAAGCCTAATCCTAACCCTAACCCTAACCCTGCCCTGTTCCATGCCCTTCTGCTGCCGTGATCAAAGTAAGCAGTGCGGTGGTGTCGTGGTTCAAGCCCAGCCGGCAAATGCTCGCTCCCTCCCTCCCTCTTCCTTCCTCCCCCCGCTCCCGGAGGGATGGGGAGGAGAATCGGGGCAATGTCACTCCCACGGGTTGAGATAAGAGCTCTCCATCACTGCCAACATTCCTCATCCACCCCACAACAGCCCTGGTCCCCTGATAACATCCCATACCCCATCTGGTGGGCAGGATCCAACCCTGCTCCTGCCATCTCCTTCCTTCCCCAGAGTTCTAAGCCACCCCAAAACTCCATGGGAACCCAAAACCCAACCATGACCAGGCATCTTTATCCCTCCCAACGCTGCTGCTGCCCCAAACCCAAGGGCTGGCCTTGCTTCTCGTTCAGCGATGTCCAAGACCAGCAGGATGCCTTTCACCTATTTCAAGGGTTAGGGTTAGGGTTAGGGTTAGGATTAGGGGTTAGGCTAAGATTAAGGGTTAGGGCTTAGGGTTAGAGTTCAAGGTTAGTGTTAGGGTTAATGTTAGGGTGTATGGTTAGCCATATTTGGCCATTTCTAACCCATTTTTTGGCGATTTTGAGCCATATTTGGCTGTTTCTAACTTGGTTTTGGCCATTTTTAGCCACATTTGACCATTTCTAACCCATTTTTGGCCATTTCTAACCCATTTTTTGGCCCTTTTTAGCCATATTTGGCCATTTCTACCCCATTTTTTGGCCCTTTTTAGCCATATTTGGCCATTTCTACCCCATTTTTTGGCCCTTTTTAGCCATATTTGGCCATTTCTACCCCATTTTTTGACCATTTTCAGCCATATTTGGCCATTTCTAACTTAGTTTTGGCCCTTTTTAGCCATATTTAACCATTTCTAACCCATTTTTGGCCATTTCTAACCCATTTTTGGCCCTTTTTAGCCATATTTGGCCATTTCTAACCCATTTTTGGCCACTTCTAACCCATTTTTTGGCCCTTTTTAGCCATATTTGGCCATTTCTAATCCGGTTTTGGCCATTTCTGACTTGGTTTTGGCCATTTTTAGTCATATTTGACCATTTCTAACCCATCCTCGTCCGTTTCTAACCCCGTTTTGGCAATTTTTAGCCATATTTGGCCATTTCTAACCCACTTTTGGCCATTTTTAGCCATATTTGACCATTCCTAATGGAGACTTTGCCATTTCTAACCCACTTTGGGCCATTTTTAGCCATATTTGACCATTCCTAATGGAGACTTTGCCATTTCTAACCTGCTTTTGGCCAGTTTTAGCCATATCTGACTATTTCTAACCTAGTTTGGGCCGTTTCTAACCCCGCTTTGGTCTTTTCTAGCCATATTTGGCCATTTTTAACCCATCCTCGGCACTTTCGAACCCAGTTTTGGCCATTTTTACCTATATTTGACCATTTCTAACATGATAATGGATTTTTCTTTGCCGGTTTGGGCCATTTTTAGCTGTATTTGACCGTTTCTAACTTGGTTTTAGCCATTTTTAGCCGTATTTGACCATTTCTAATCCATTTTTGGCAATTTTTAGCCATATTTGACCATTTCTAACCAATTTTTGGCCATTTTTAGCCATATTTCACCGTTTCTAACTTAGTTTTGTCCGGTTTTAGCCATATTTAACCATTTCTAACCCATTTTTGGCCACTTCTAACCCATTTTTTGGCCCTTTTTAGCCATATTTGACCATTTCTAACCCATTTTTTGGCCCTTTTTAGCCATATTTGACCATTTCTAACCCATTTTTTGCCCATTTTGAGCCATATTTTGCTATTTCTAACTTGGTTTTGGCCATTTTTAGCCACATTTGACCATTTCTAACCCATTTTTGGCCATTTCTA
>NW_009938507.1:408-1447 GCF_000696875.1 Nestor notabilis | reverse complement strand
TGCCCTTTTTTAGCCATATTTGGCTTTTTCTAACCCATTTTTGGCCACTTCTAACCCATTTTTTGGCCCTTTTTAGCCATATTTGGCCATTTCTAACCCATTTTTGGCCATTTCTAACCCACTTTTTGGCCATTTCTAACCCACTTTTTGGCCATTTCTAACCCACTTTTTGGGCATTTTTAGCCATATTTGGCCATTTCTAACCCATTTTTGGCCATTTCTAACCCACTTTTGGGGCATTTCTAACCCAATTTTTTGGGCATTTTTAGCCATATTTGGCCATTTCTAACTTGGTTTTGGCCCTTTTTAGCCATATTTGGCCATTTCCAATCCGGTTTTGGCCATTTCTGACTTGGTTTTGGCCATTTTTAGCCATTTCTAACCCATTTTTGGCCATTTCTAACTTGGTTTTGGCCATTTTCAGCCGTATTTGGCCATTTCTAACTCATTTTTGGCCATTTCTAACCCATTTTTGGCCATTTCTAACTTGGTTTTGGCCATTTTCAGCCGTATTTGGCCATTTCTAACTCATTTTTGGCCATTTCTAACCCATTTTTGGCCATTTCTAACTTGGTTTTCTAACCCATTTTTGGCCATTCCTGACTTGGTTTAGGCCCTTTTTAGCCATATTTGACCATTTCTAACCCATTCTTGGCCCTTTTTAGCCATATTTGACCATTTCTAACCCATTTTTGGCCATGTCTAACCCATTTTTTGGCCCTTTTTAGCCATATTTGGCCATTTCTAATCCATTTTCGGACATTTCTAACCCACTTTTTAGCCATATTTGGCCATTTCTAACTTGGTTTTGGCCCTTTTTAGCCATATTTGGCCATTTCTAATCCGGTTTTGGCCATTTCTGACTTGGTTTTGGCCCTTTTTAGCCATATTTGACCCCTTTTTAGCCATATTTGACAATTTCTAATCCGGTTTTGGCCATTTCTGACTTGGTTTTGGCCCTTTTTAGCCATATTTGACCATTTCTAATGCGGTTTTGGCCATTTCTAATCCGGTTTTGGCCATTTCTGCATTGGTTTCG
>NW_009938507.1:0-283 GCF_000696875.1 Nestor notabilis | reverse complement strand
TTGGCTATTTCTACCTTGGTTTTGGCCCTTTTTAGCCATATTTGACCATTTCTAACCCATTTTTGGCCATTTCTAACGCAGTGAAGGAGAACCCTACCCCTAACCCTACGCTGACCTGCCTTAAAGACAGGTGGGTTCTTAGATACCCGAATCCTCTCCTGATTCGCTCTGTCTTTGGAGCCTCGTTTCCAAAGGGGATTAATTGGGCTCATCTGGTACCTTTGGGAAGGTGAATTGGGGGCTCGGAACCACAGAGCCCCATAGAGCCCCATAGTGACCCATA
>NW_009938506.1:87080-98922 GCF_000696875.1 Nestor notabilis | reverse complement strand
CCTGCCGGGCCTTGCTGGTACCGCAGGAGACTGGTGGACTGGGAATGGAGTGGACTGGGATGAGCTGCGGCAGACCGGGGGAATTGGGATGGACTGGGGTGAGCTGGGGGAGACTGCGGAGATTGGGATGGACTGGGGTGATCTGAGGGAGACTGGGGGAATTGGGATGGACTGGCATGAGCTGAGGGAGACTGAGGGGACTGGGATGGACTGGGGCAAGCTGGGGGAGACTGGGGGGACTGGGATGGACTGGGGAGACTGGGAGGACCTGAAGTGGATGGGGGGGCACCTCTGAAGGACTGGGGCTGCTACCAAGGGAACTGGGCTAGTCTGTCAGACACTGAGGGGGTGCACTGGAGGTGGGATGAGGATATGGGGCTGAGGTGATTAGGGTGGACTGGGATGGGATGGGATGGGGAGACAGAGGAGTGGGAAAGGACTGGGATGGCCTGGGGGAGCAGGGATACTGGGCTGGGATAGACATGGTGGGGTGGGATGGACTGGGGACAACATGGGCTATGGGAAATGGGGTCCCAGGTGCCCCTGGCTCCGGCCCCACGCCCTGGCTCCCATCACACAGCAAACCTCTCCCTCGCAGGACCAGCCCCGCAGTGCCGATGGCCATGCACCGGACCCCACGGCGGCACAGGGCAGCCAGTGTGACAGCCCCAAGCAGCCAGTGGGGCAAGAGAGCCCTGTGCTACAGGTGCCCTCCGCCGTGAAGGTAAGTCCTGAGCCTCCAGGCTGCCCGGGAGAGGGATCAAGCACAGGGAACCTGGCTGTGCTCAAGCCCACATGCTGCACCCCACGTGTGTGGGAGCTCTGGGCGGTTGGCCTCAAAGGCTTGGAATAATGCAGGGAGTCAAAACTTCTTGTCCCAAACTGTAATTTGATTCACTTCGTAACAGTAAGTGGTATCTTGCTAGAGGCGACTGCTCAGGTTCTGCACTGCAAATGTCCCCTGGGGCTAGGAGCAGGAGGAGGTAAAAGACAACACTGAAACGCCTTCATAGAATCATAGAGTCAACTGGGTTGGAAAAGACCTTTAAGCTCTTCAAGTCCAACCATTCCCAGCAGTGCCAAGGCCACCACTAACCCCTGGCACTGAGGCCTTGGCTACCCGGGGTGTGAACACTTGCAGGGACGGTGACTCCAGCACTGCCCTGGGCAGCCTGTTCCAGTGCCTGAGCACCCTCTGGGCAAGGAATTGTTCCTCAGCTCCATCTAAACCTGCCCTGGTGCAGCTTGAGGCTGTTTCCTCTTGTCTTCCAGGCAAGGAGGGTCATTCTTCATCTCATGTGCTCTCCCACGCAACTGAGATGGGGTGAGGGCCTGAGGGAGTCCTCTACATGCAGGCTGAGCAGCTCTTGGAGCTGGAGTGTCAGGGTGCTGGCAGAAGCTGCCGTTGTTCTGCTCCAGGCTTCTGAGTTCCCACAGAGGTGGCAGGAGCTCTTGTCCCAGCTAATTCCTTTCCTTCTTGGACCAACAGTCCAAATCATCCAGTGACAGCAAGAACCGTCACAAAAAGCCCAAGGACACCAAGCCCAAGGTGAAGAAGCTGAAGTATCACCAGTACATCCCTCCAGACCAGAAGGCAGAGAAGTCCCCTCCACCCATGGATTCTGCATATGCCAGACTCCTCCAGCAACAGCAGCTCTTTCTGCAGCTCCAGATCCTCAGCCAGCAGCAGCAGCAGCAGCACTTCAGTTACCCAGGGATGCACCAAGGCCAAGTAAAGTGAGTAGCAATATGCCAGTAGCAGGGTTTAGTCCTGTCTCTCCAAATTGTTCCCTCTGTACCCATTTGTGCCAGTGCAAGGGGGATAGATGCATGCGAGTGAAACAGAATCATAGAATCACAGACTGGTTGGAAGGGACATTAAATGTCATCCAGTTCCTGGGCAGGGACACCTTCCACCAGGTTGCTCCAAGCTCCTGTGTCCAACCTGGCCTTGAACACTGCCAGGGATGGGGCAGCCACAGCTTCTCTGGGCACCCTGTGCCAGCACCTCAGCACCCTCACAGGGAAGAACTTCTGCCTTATATCTAACCTGAACTTCCTCTGCTTCAGTTTGAACCCATCACCCCTTGTCCTGTCATTCCAGTCCCTGATGAAAAGTCCCTCCCCAGCATCCTTGTAGCCCCCTTCAGACACTGGAAGGTTGGGAACATAAAAGCTTGGAAACAGCACAGTCTCCTGCAAAGCCAGCGTGGCGTTGTGCACTGGCTGGGCCACCCGAAATCTCCTTACAGCCCAACCTGGTTCTCTTTGGGGTTGGCAGTCTGTCAGGTCTCATATGGGAGGTGGCAGCCCCAAGGGAGCAAAGAGATGGTATGCTGGGCACAGAGACCCCGTGGGATAGATAAGTTACCCCAAATCTCCTTTGTTATTCCAGGCAGTCAAATGAGCAAATGGTCAAAAGTTCAAATTCTTCATCAACTTCTGTCAACACCACCCCTCTTTCTCCTGTGAAAACCACCTTTTCAGGCCAGACTTGTGTCTCATCAATCAAGCCAGGCCCTCTGCCATCAAACCTGGATGATCTGAAAGTGAGTGCAAAGTTTGTCACCACAGGAGCAGAATCTTATCCCCTGTATGTGCTTTGCAGCCCTCGAAGTGTGCATTGTAGTGCCACAGGCTGATGAGCAAAGCAGAGGCACCACGCTGTGAGCAAACCCAGGAGTACATCACATTGGGTCAGGAATTTGTTACTGTGATGGCAACTGAAAACATGGTTTGCTGCTCTGCAGGGGCACATGGGTGCCTTGCTCCAGGGAATGTATCAGCAAACCTTAGGTATAATTCAGGAGGGCTGCAGGCCAGGCCACCAGGTCAAAGACTTAAAGGACAATCTGTGCTCCTGCAGCTCACAGCTCCATGCCTTCTGTGGGTTTATGGTGGCCATCATGGATGCTACTGGCAGACCAGCCAGGAGGTAGGATGTCAGCATGGCCTCCTCTTAGTGACTTAGCTTCTCAGTCGTCACTGCAAGCAGGCGAGCTCAGCTCTCTGCACAAGCAGGTATCTCCTGGACTCTGCAGGTATGAGCACTACGAGCATCTAAATCTCTCATGTAGGCATGACAAGCAGGGCATGAGTGAGAATCACTTATATCTACAATTCTTTTATAGTTTTAGTCTTTTATACTTTTCTACTCAGCCATGAGGAAAGCCAAGTCCCTTTAGAACTAAAGACCTGGGGGCAATATTCATAATTAGAAGAAATAAGGTGAGGTAGAAATAACATCAGTTTGGCCATAGTGATGCCCCAGCTCAAATGTCTGAACTGTGTGCACCTCTGTGGTCCAAGGACCACATGGAGAGGAGTCACAGTTCTTTTCCTGTTAGGAAAGGTCAAGATCCTGCAGGATGTGGAGTGGTCAGGGTTGTACAGGGTGATTCTGGTGACTGGAGGTGAGACAGTGAGCCCCTGGGGGTCAGAGCTATAAAGCAGGAAGCTGGGAGCCCATGATCTGAGACTCCTTGTTAGAAATGTTGGGTTTCTAAAAGGATCATCTTCCTCCCAGGTGTCAGAACTGAGGCAGCAGCTCCGAATACGAGGCCTGCCTGTGTCGGGTACCAAAACAGCGCTGATGGAACGGCTGCGGCCCTTCCAGGAGTGCAGCAGCAACACAGTGCCCAGCTTCAGCGAGATCACCACCGTCACCTTCCCAGTCACTCCAACCAGCACCCTGTCAAGTTACCAGTCGCAGTCCTCTGCTAGCATGTTATCCAATGGCTTCTACCACTTCGGCAGCACCAGCTCCACACCACCCATCTCTCCAGCCTCCTCCGACCTGTCTGTGAGTGGCTCTTTGCCAGACACATTCAACGATGGGCCCGTGTCTTCTCCACAGTTTGGTCTCCAGCCATCTCCAGTTCATGGCAGTGCCGAAGAAAGCCTCATGAGCAGCATGAATGGAGGAAGCATCCAGCTGGAGCTGGAAGGGATCGACACAGAGAAAGACAAAATGCTGGTGGAGAAGCAGAAGGTCATCAATGAACTAACGTGGAAACTGCAGCAAGAGCAGAGGCAGGTGGAAGAGCTACGAATGCAGCTCCAGAAGCGAAAAAGAAACAATGGCCTCGAGGAGAAGCAGCAGCCCGCTCCTCATTTCTTTGGTGTCCCCATCAAGCAAGAAAACACAGTGTCCAGCTGTCCATTTGCATCCAAACAAACTGCCTTGAAAGGCCAAGCCAGCAGCTCTGATAAGTTAAGTAACTGTGGGGTGCCACAGCTGCCTCACATTGTAAATAGCCACTGCTTGGAGCCTGCAGGGCAAAGCACCATCACCTCCTCGACATTCCTGAGCCCGCAGTGCTCCCCCCAGCACTCCCCACTAGGGGCTGCAAAGAGCCCCCAGCCCGCCCCCCCGCCCCACCGCCCCCCCCCCCCCCCCCACCAGCCACTATCTCCTCTCAGTGTCCCCCAGCTCAGAAGGGCGCAGTGGGTCCCCACAGGCCAGCAGTTGCCTTCGCACAGCACCGGTAAGTGGATACACCCCATGGCAGCAGTGAACACGCTGGGCTCTGTGAGCAGCCGGTCAAACATCCCAGTCTGAGTCCATCTCGATCAGCCCGGGAGCACCCAGGGGACTGTAGTGCTGCCTGGAAAGGCTGAGAGAATCCCACATTGACAATGGGTTGGATGCTGATGGCACCACAGGGTCCTTTGCAGGGCATCTTCTGGGGAACCCTGCTGCCACCTAGGGGGCCACAGCACAGCTCCCATGCCCCATAGAGCCCTGGCACAGCTCCCTCTGCCCTGGGGGAGCCCTAGCACAGCTTCCCTCTTCCCCAGGGGACCCCAGCATCGATCGCTCTGCCCCTGGGTGAGCACTGGCAAAGCTCCCTGTGTCCTGGGAGAGTCCTGGCAGAGCATCCTCTGCCCCAGGGAGCCCTGGCACAGCTCCCTCTGCCCCTGGAGGAGTCCTGGCACAGCTCCCTCTGCCCTGGGGGACCATTGGCACAGATTCTTCTGCCCTAAATGAGCCCTAAGTCATCTGCCTCTCCCCTCAGGAGGCCCTGGCACAGCTTGTGGTGCCCCTGGGAGAATCCTGGCACAGTTCCCCCTGCCCCATGGAGCCCTGGCATGGCTTTCTCCACTGTAGGGAAGCTCTGGCACAGCTCCCCCTGCCCCATGGAGCCCTGGCACAGCTCTATCCACAGCAGGAAAGCACCAGCATAGATCCCTCAGCCCCTGGGAGAGCCCTGGCTAAATTCCTACATCCAGATAAGCTCCTAGCATCTTCCCAAGCCATTGCAGCTCCTAGCAGTGAGCGAGGGATTTCGACCACTGGGTTGAAGGAGAGCGGTTACCCTGGTCATATGGGAAGCCCTTTCTTGGGAACATAGAGCAGGGTTTGCAATTGGGGTCTGCAGTCAGCTAGAGCATGTGCCTCCCCACCAGGCAACCAGCACAGCAGAATTGTCCCTTCAGCATCCACCACTCCTCACTCAGCCTTCTGGACAGGGACAAAAGCTTGGAGAGGGCACACGCTGCCAACACATGAAAGCAGCACAAGGTGTTGCTGACCCCAGCCCCAGTTCATCCCCATTTCTCTCTTCCTCTTGCACCAGGATGCTCTGCAGCATCGTGCCTGTGCTCCAGCAGTGACCAGAGGTCAGCCTGGCCCTGGTTCTCAGAACTAGCCCGATGGAGCTGGTTTACCTTCCTCCCTCCTGCCTGGAAGCCAAGCACTTTGAGCTGATTTGACCCACAAACGTGTGTTTCCCTGGCACCAGACTGGCCTCACCAGGGGTGAAAGAGAGCTGGGCCTCCCTGTGCACTGACTCCATTTCCCTGTATTTCCCCATGCAGATGCCTACGCAGGCAGGTCAAAAGTTTTCTATTCCATCCCCAACTTTTTGTAAGTCAAGCCCAGCCCTCTCAGAGGTAAAGCAGCCTCCACCCTATGAGGATGCAGTAAAGCAGGTAACTGCATGGTTTTTATTTTCTATAAGGCTAGGGCTGTGCAGGGTGTTCTTTTGTGGTTGATGTAACTCATCCTCAGGAGGTATAACCCATTATGGGGTCTCTGGGTAGAACAGGCTTGTTCCCATAAGGTACAGGGTTTTCTTGAAGACTTAGATGCTGAATGACTGCCATAAAGCAGTCAGACACCAGACTGGATGGGACAGCATCTTCTGTCCTGCTCCAGCTACCCTGGGGCCCTGACATCCCCCACAGACACCCAGGACTTCACTGTACTTTTCTTTGGGTGCCCAGTGCAATGTGAGAAACAGACTCTTGAGCATTCCCAAGTCACCAGGAAACTTCCCTCTTTAGCCCATTAGCAAAGTTCCCTGCTCCATGCCATCTGCATCCCTTTGCCTCACCCTGGAGCACTGTTCCCAAGGTGAGGACTGTCTCCATCACCCATGAACCCCTTACTTCTTGTGACAACCTGTCTGCAGCCTCAGTGCTGGTCATGATGGTGCCTTCAGGACAGTGGAGCAGTGCTGTTGGCAGTGATTAACATGGGCTGATGCTGGCAGGGAGGAGTGCACAAAGTCCTTCCAGTCTCCGGTCAGGAAGAGAAGGAAGATGATGAGTTGCCCCCCGGGCTGCAGGGAGTGCAAGGAGGCACATGCGAGTGCAAGGTGCTGGGTCCATAAAGTCCCTGTGTCCTGACAGCCCTGGGAAGAAGCAGTGTGTGGTGGCCACTGAGCAGGGTGGGGGGAACCCGGCACTGTGCTCCCCAGATCTACTGTGCTTGTCCCATGTCCCTGCAGTGCTCACCTGAATGCTGCTGCCAGCCCCGTGTTGGTGTGGCTCCTCTCCTCTCCATATGTCTGAGGGGTCTAGAGCCACTTACCTGGCTTGTGGCTGGAGGGACTATCCTCCTAATGCCCTCTACTCTCCTCTTTGTTGTTTGCTGCAGCAGATGACACGAAGTCAGCAGATGGACGAGCTCCTGGATGTGCTGATTGAGAGTGGAGGTATGCACTGCTTCCCTGTTCCCCTCCAGGCCTTCCCCTTCGAGCCAGTGGCACTCCATGGGGCTCAGTGTTCTCTGTGCACTCCAGTAGAGCTGCCTGGGTTGAGTACAGCTTTCATTTGCCCTCCCTGTGTCAGCAGGCACTGAGTTTGAATGCAAAACATATTGGCCCTCCTGGAGCCTGCTGCTGTGGACCTGGTGGGGTGGTCCGGGCTTGGTTTCCACCTATGCAGAGAGAAGGGACAGCACGGCAGCAACCTGTGCACAGCACTTCCAGCACCCTCACCATGCAGAGCCTTCTCCTGCCCCCCACCACTCGCAGTGCTGCCAGTGCCATCTCCTGCATAGAGCACTGCCAGTGCCCTGCCCTGTGCAGAGTGGTTCCTCATGCACAACCCATGCCCATGGAGACAGCTGCCAGTATTTATGCCCTAGGGACAGCGTCCAAAGCCAGGGGAGCCAAGGTCAGAAAGCAGGAACCTGCAAGGCTTCCCAAAAGGAGGGTGGGTGAGCAATGCCAAGCGAATTGAGTCGGGAGCAGGTCTCCATAGGCTGAGTGATGCCCCTGTGCCCAGCAGTGGTGGGCACTGCCAGAGCACCTCAAACCCCTCACATTTGTTGACAGAAATGCCAGCCAATGCCAAGGAAGATCAGTCCTGCCTCCAGAAAGTACCTCAGATAACGGTGTCTACAGGGAACTCCAGCGCTGCGCTCCCCAAGTCATCCGCCCCATTTGAGCAGGTCTCCTCAACCCAGCTCGCCTTCGAGCACTGTCCGGGCAGCGGTGATGCTCACCTCGAGGTGCTGCTGAGCGCCCACAGCCCCCTGGGCAGGGTCAGTGAAATAGCCCTGCTGAAAATGGGGGGAGAGGAGTCCCACTTCGAAGGGATGATGGAGGGGTTCCCCGGCAAAGCCACTGATGAACTGCTCCCCTCTCAGGAGATCTTACAGCCTCCCCTCTCGCCCATGGACACCCAGCTCTCCCCTTCCCCTGCCGACGGCACCGGTTTACAGATGAGCTTCACTGAGTCTCCATGGGAAACAATGGAGTGGCTGGACCTGACCCCCCCCAGCTCCGCCACCGGCTTTGGCTCGCTCACCCCCGTGGGTCCCAGCATCTTCAACATTGATTTCCTAGACGTTACCGATCTCAACCTAAACACCAGCATGGACCTGCACCTGCAGCAGTGGTGAGAGAGAGGGTGGTGGAGGCAGGATACAGCAGCCAGCAAAGTGTTTCTGTCATGCCAGAGAACACACGGGGCAAAAGTGCCACATCCAGGGGAAACTGGAGTCATTTTCCCATATATAATTTCCCATATACAAACTGTCTGAATTTCCAGTTACAGCCAATCAACAGCACAGTTGCCCTGGTACTTTGGTTTTCCTGCATTGACACGTCCCCACAGAGGACAGCAGTGCCTTTAACACTTCTTTAGATTGAAAAGAATTTCAGTTCTATTTCTTTTCTCTTTCTCCCCTCCCCAGTTTTAGCAGCCACTCTTGTGAGAACTGGAGCAGCTCATAACAAAACTGTGTGATGAGGAGACCTGACCTCAATGGCAACAGGAAATTTTGGAGAGGATAGCCTATTGCTGCCCTCTACTCCTCTTTCCTCTCCTTCTGTCTGCCTAGCCCTTTAGGCAATCCTGCTGGGCTCATCTTGGCCATGCCCAGGCAGGGATGTGGGATCAGGGAGGCTCTGCCCAGCCAGGGTGACAAGCACACTTCTCCATACAGCCAGGCACACCTTGCCTCCTGCCTCCTGCCCCAGCACTGTGTTGCCCAGTCCCTGCACAGCTCTGCTCCATATGGATGAGAGGTGGAGACCCCCCATGTTTGTGGTGGCACCTTGTCATGTCCTCATGGTGCCTGAGGGGCAGAAAGCCCAGGAGCTGTCCTGGCTGCAGTCTGAACTGAATCAGGCTGGAGCCTGTGAGCTCTGGATGTTGGAGGCAGCTGCTCAGACTGCACGTGCAGGTGTCAAAGGGATGTGGCATCCCAGTGGAGCTGCTGCATCCCAGCTAGTACGGTACAGATGAAGAGATATGTAATGTGTTTTGGTCCAAGGTAGGAGCAAGTCGTATAGAGAATACAGCCAGGCTTTGGAGGGGCTGTCCTTTGCACAGCCAGAAGTCAGGATGGATCTCCACCACTTCACATGACCTGGGAGCAGGGAGAGCCAGAAACGGACACTTGGCACATGGGGCAGGGCAGAACGGGTCCTCGTGGGGCTGCGGTTCTGTGTGAGCATCTGCTGTTCTTGCCTCCACTCCTCAGCCATCCATCCCTCCGTTCTTCCCATCCCTCCTCGATCCCCATCAGTCATCCCCCGGTTCCCAAGTTTACTCCAGCGTCACTGCTTACTCAGCCCTGAGCAAGGCCACCCGGAGAACGGCTGTGAATCACTGAGGCCAGAGGAGCTAGTTTTCCTGAAGCTGGCAGAGCTGGATGCTCTCCTGCAGTGATGCCTCCCATTTGAAGTCACCAGCATTTCTCCTACGAGTCTCTGTGCAATATATTTCCTCAGGCTCTGGAGAGAAGGAGCCTTTGCTTCACTTCTTGGCTTCCACCAAAGAACTTGCTGCGGACTTGTTTGATGGACATGTCTACTTCTTTGCAGTTCTGGTTTTGCCAAAGTAAATATTGTTGCTGACAAAGATTGTTAAACTATTTACAGACTGAGCATATTTAATATTTGTGTTACTGGAAGGACAGCACATCAGAGGTGCAGCAGCTGGGGGGAAACCAGCCATGTCTCCCATGGGATGCACCCCCAGGGATGCTGGAGCTGTTGAGGAGGCTCTGCAGCCCCTGCTGTGCCTCCAGCTCATGGTGTTGTTGCATGCTGTATAAAGCACATGGCAGTAGCTCTCAAGTCACTATTTAAAGCACCACTTTTCTATTGTACAAATGATCACAGTGCACTGCTGGGGTAGAGGGTCACGGGTTGCATTTTTTTAAAGAATTCCTTTTTCTAAGTGAGAGGTTTTCCCAAGCCAGTCCCTGGAGAGTATCACCAGCGTTTGAACCAGAGTAGTGTTAGCTGCTGCACTGCATCATTGTACAGGCCTGTCCAGATAACTTCCTCCTCTGAGCAAATGTATTTCCTTATTTAAAGGGATGCTGTCAGCTTCAAACTTGTAAGCAAGCACATTTCCTTACCTATGTTACCAGCAACACCTTCATTATTAAAACCCTTTTGTCTTGACACTCTTGTTTGCTTTTTGATTTCACCATTTGGCATCAGCCCCATTCCCTGGGTCAGCTCAGTCCTTGCAAGAGCAGAAGCATTTCTTTCACAGCAACAGTTTCTCCTGGAAGATTCCTGAACAAGCTGACTGGGGCCTCCTGTTTCTGAAGGCCTTTTATTCTGATGGCTTTGGTTTCACTTTGCTCTGTAAACCTCAGGTCAGTGTCCTGACCAGCACCCTGCCCAAACCCTTTGTAAGTTCCATTTACCCGTTAGTGTCATTTTCCAGATTATTCTTCTTAAGAAAGGGTTCGCAGGACATTCACTCCCTGTCTGCAGGGGAGGACGGTGGGATGAATCTGAGACACTGCAGAAGTGAATCTGAGATGCAGATGAAAAACTCTGTTAAACATGTTCATGTTTGAATCTAACACATAAATGTGTTTAACATCTTTAGAGACTTTAAGATGTTCATGGACAAGGTCCTATAAACATTTTTAAGTCTCTAAACCACAGCCTGCAACCAAGTGTGCTGTGATAAACAGCCTGGACTGAGCCAAGCTGTCAGCAAAACCTCCACCTTGGACTTCCAAAGGGCTGACGTTGGCCTGTTCAGGATGCTGGTTGGCAGAATTCCTTGGGAAACATTACTGACGGACAAAGGGGTCCAGGAAGGCTGGATGCTCTTCAAGAATGGAATCCTTAAGGCACAGAAGTAGGCAGTCCCTATGTCCAGGGAAGAGATCAGCCTGGCTGAACAGGGAGATAGTGCTGGAAAAGAGAATTTGTCACCAGTGGAAGAAGGGACACTCACCCCATGAGCAGTACAAGGATGTTGTTAGGATATATAGGGAGAAAGTTAGAAAGGCGAAGGCACAGCTGGAACTCAATCTGGCCACTGCCATAAAGGATCATAAGAAGTACTTTTTCAAATATATTAGCAATAACAGGAGGGCCCAGGAGAACTCTGCTGGATACCTAGTGACTGACATGGGGGAAAGGCTGAGGTATTTAATGCTGCCTTTGCCTCAGTCTTTAATAGTCACATCAGCCATCCTGAGGGTACTCAGTCCCCTGAGCTGGATGGCAGAGATGGGAAGCTCACTGAAGTCCCCATAATGCAGGAAGAAATGGTTAGAGATCTCCTGCTCCACTTAGATATACACAAGTCTATGGGGCTGGATGGGTTTCACCAGAGTGCAGAAGAACCTGGCAGAGGAGCTCACTAAGCCACTCTCCATCATCTATCAGCAGTCCTGGTCTCGTGGGCAGGTCCCAGAGGACTGGAGGTTGGCCAATGTGATGCCTCTCTATAAATAGGGTGGGAAGGAAGACCCTGGGAACTCCAGGGCTGACAGCCTGAGCTCAGTGCTGGGGAAGGTCATGGAGCAGATGATCCCAAGTGAGATCATAAAGTAAGTGTGGGAAAATGGAGGGATCAGGCCCAGTCAACATGGGCTCATGAAAGGCAGGTCCTGCTTCACCAACCTCGTCTCCTTCTACAGTAAGGTGACCCACCTGGTTGATGAGGGAAAGGCTGTGAACATTGCACATTGTGTATTTGGATTTAAGTAAAGCATTGGACATTGTCTCCCACAGTGTTCTCTTGGAGAAACTGGCTGCTCATGGCCTGGAGAAGAGGATTCTTCGCTGGGTTGGAAAGTGGCTGGATGGCCAAGCCCAAAGGAGGCTGCTGATTGACGGAGCTG
>NW_009938506.1:59179-86596 GCF_000696875.1 Nestor notabilis | reverse complement strand
CCCTGCAAGTGTTCACACCCCGTGTAGCCGAGGCCTCAGTGCCAGGGGTTAGTGGTGGCCTTGGCACTGCTGGGAATGGTTGGACTGGATGAGCTTAAAGGTCTTTTCCAACCCCGTTGATTCTGTGATTCAAGTTATGGTTTACTCAGAGAATGAGAAGGCAAACCTCAGTCTAGGGTTGTTTCGGGAATGTTGATGGAGAAGAGCACTCACCTGTCCCATCTGCCCCTTGAAAAAGCCTGCCTGTGTTGCTCAACTGGCAGAAGAAGAGATGGGAGGACGTGCTGCCAGTGTCCTGCTGTAAAAGGCAAAGGCAAGTGGAGTCACAGCGTTCAAGTTCAGGAAAGCTGCTTGCCAGGTGCTCAGGTTTGGAGCAGAGCATTTGGGGAGGCTGAGTCCTGACCAAGGACCTGCTGGGGGTAGAGAGAGGGATCAGAGGGTCTCCTGAGGTCTCCTCCCAGGCCCTGAAGGATACCCACAGCAGATTGTCTCTGGGACCTGGGGAAGAGCCCAGGTCAGCTCTTCCCCGGTCATCAGTTCTCCATTCCCATGGGAACAGCCTCCTGTGTGAGCGCAGGCCACAGGACAGGACAGGACAGGACAGGACGTGCTCTCCCTCCACATTGCCCAGGGGCATTCCACACTCAGCCTTCTGTGTGGGGTGATTTTCCCACACTAGTTGTCCCAAAGGATTCAGTATCCTGGGATTTTCCTGCCTGTCGACACCAAGCTGGAGGATCCCAGTGATGTCCCACTCTCCCTGGGCCTTCCTGCCTGAAAAATAGAGGAAATATAAAGCCAAAAGATGTTCCAAGAGTCGAATGAACCCTTTTCATGCCTTTGGAAAGTGTTTAACGTGAGAAGCCTGGCTCAGGGCACCATCCGGTGTTTCCTCCACAAGAGGCACTGAGACAGCAACAGCATCTTTCCATCAGCTCCCAGGTCAAGGCAGGCCGTGGTTTAGGCAGTTTCCCTCCCCAGTGACATGGTGAAACATCTATTTCTCAGTCTTTCAGGGCTCAGTGGGGGAAGCCTCTGCCCTGGGGTGTATGTGGGATGAGGAGGTGGCAGAGACAGGAGCCTGCATGTGCCCATCACCAACCCCCACAGCCGCGGGGACCCTTCCAGGTCCCTCTGCTCATCCCTGGTCAGTTACCACAGAGCCTCTACTCACCTCTCACCCCGACTTCCTCGAGGAGGGACCAGGACCCCTCCTTACCCATGCGTGGACCTTCTGCACCCCCTGACTTGCTGTCACACCCATCTCTGCAATGTCTAAAAGGAGGCCACCGAGGAAGGAGGGCTTCTGGCTGTGCAGGATACAGACGCGCTGCAGCTCTCAGGTCGCTTCAATGGAGCTGACACGTGGGTTTACAAATCTGCAGCTTCCCATCTGGAACTTCTGCAAAGATAATGGCTTTGGGTCACACCTGGGGCAGATGCCCCACGCTCCAGCCGCCTGCTCTGTAACTCCAGAACAACAGCGCACTGTTATCTCCAGAAGAGGGAATTTGTGCTTTGTCCTGTTCCCTGAGCACTTCATAGAAATCAAACAGGTCGGAAAAGACCTTTCAGCTCATCCAGTCCAACCGTTCCCAGCACTGCCAAGGCCACCACTGACCCATGGCACTGAGGGCCTCATCACAGCTTTAACCATAATGGAAAAATTCCAGAGCTGCTTTCTCTTTTCTCATCCATCAGAGCGGCCACTCCTTTCCCTGGACCCTGGACATGCTCCAAGCAGTGACCACGCTTGTGGTTTGCATCAGGAGGCAAAGTCAAAATGGAGTTTTTTCTCCTATGGTATTAACCCAAGCCCAAGGACTTCATTTATACTTACCTGGCCACCAAAAGGAGACAAGAGGCTGGGATGAAGGCTGAGGGAAGCCAAGCAGAAGATTAGTGGAAATACAGAGCACAAAGCTCAAAGTGCTCCAGACAGGAAGAGGTGTTGGCGCACATGTACATTCACACTGCTTGGATCCAGGCAGGGATGTGTTTGAACACATCCAAACCTCAGAGCTCCACAGACACATAATAATCCTATCAGTGCACAGAGTGCTGGTTTGGGTGCTTTATAATGCTTGGTGAAGATACGGAAAGCACCTCAGCCATGCAAATGGACACAAAGGGGTGAAGAACTGGTATGAGGTGCCAGCCTGGACCACTGGGCACGGAGTGGCCAATGGCTTAAAGCTGGAAGCTATCTCAAACATCTGCTCCTCAGCAGACAAACCAGGGCAGCCTCAGAGCCCATGGGGTGGCACCGAGTAAAAAGCCAGAGTTGAGCCATATGGACCTGGTCATGGTGCCAGAGGAGGACTCCCAGCCCCAGGGCAGGAGGAAGCCATCATATGTTACTGCAGCAAGGAATGTTGGAATTGTGCAAGGGCTCAAAGCAGCAGCAGCAGTGGTGCTGTGCAGCTGTGGGTCCTGTCTGAGAGAGTAGCAGCATCTGGGTTGTGGGATGGAGGGTTTCTGTACCTCCCTCAGCAGGGACACAATGACAATGGGGTCCTCAGCACAGGCAGTGAAGTCCAAATGGGCATGGAAAAGAGTCTACAGGAGGAAAAACAGAGCATGAGTTCAGCAAGGAGCAGCTGAGAGGACCTGAAGTGGCCACAAAACAGCTCCTTCTGCATGTCACACAGTCACAGGGGAAAAGGGACAAGAGGGATCCTGTCCCCCCTGCAGAGCACGGGAATACCCAATGTGGGAATGTGCAGATGGACTCCTGCAGCCACCAGCTTCTTTCAGCTCCTTCAGCTGCGACAGCTTCCTGGAGAACAGACCTCGGGATGAAAAGGCAGTGCTAAAGGAATAGAATCCCAGAGTAGCTCCGATAATGGGAAAAGGCTGAAAGGTGAGAAGAGGCAGGGAAGGGCTCTCCCTGGTGTGTGGTCAGGTTCTGTCTTCTTCCAGGAGATCACCAAATCCGGGATGTTGGATTCTGGTTGAAGGCTGAGGACTGCAGCTGGTCCCAAAACATCCAAAGTATTGAGCTGGCAACAAGAACCTTCCAGAAGGCTTGTTGTGCTGGAGACACTGACTTGATGCACACTGACAGGGTTGAACCTTTCACATGATGCATCTCTACACAGCAAGACTTTTCTCAGCTCCATTATCTGCCTTCCACTGACAAAACTGCCAAGAGACACTGCAAGAGCCAATGACAGGTTACTCCAACCATTTGGAAGTACTTGTGCTCCTGAGCTGTGGCATGATCAATGATCCCCTTACTCCTGGTCCCATCAAGCCAGTGTGAGCACTACAAGCAGTCATCGCTGCTCCCTCTCCCCTGACACTGTCTTCTTTCCCAGTGGGGCTGTTGGGGTCCAGTTTTGTCCACTCGACAGTCTCCAAGCCCTCCATGGCTTCCAGACAGGAGAGGCACTTATCCCAGCACCAGGAGGCTTGACAGTAGGAATTGGTGCTCTTCGATCATCTGAACTTTGCAGACAGTGACTGCTCTTGCAAAAATCACAGAATCCCAGAATGGTTTGAGTTGGAAAGGACCTTAAGATCATCCAGCTCCAAGCCCTGCCACGGGCAGGGACACCTTCCACTAGAGCAGGTTGCTCCAAGCCCCTGTGTCCAAGCTGGCCTTGAACACTGCCAGGGATGGGGCAGCCACAGCTTCTCTGGGCACCCTGTGCCAGCGCCTCAGCACCCTCACAGGGAAGAGCTTCTGCCTTAGATCCAACCTGAACTTCCCGTTTCAGTTTGAACCCATCACCCCTTGTCCTATTGCTACAGTCCCTGATGAAGTTCCCTCCCCAGCATCTTTGTAGCCCCCTTCAGACACTGGCAGCTGCTCTGAGGTCTCCAGCAGCTCCTCTTCTCCAGGCTGAATAGTCCCAATGTTCTAAGCCTGTCTAAAGCAGCCTGGAAGCTGTGAGCATTGGCTGCCCCTTCCCTGCAGTGTGGGCACAGCTTCCGGTCCCCCTCACTGGGACAAGGTGTCCTGAGCCACCAGAACCTCCCTGTGCAGCAGACGGGGCTCACCTGAGGCACCCCAACAGCACGGAGCGCTCAGCACTCTTACACAGAAACAGTAGATCCAGGTCTCCCTCCACTCGTGGTTTGTTATTGTTTGGCATAAGCACTTTTGAAGGCAGCTTTTCTCTTGTCTCCACCTGGAGGAAAAGCCTGGAAGCTGGGAATTTTAACAGCTTTTAATGAACCTTCCCATTCATGCCTGAAATGAACATAACAAGGTCACAGTCGCATCCTAGTTTTATTATGACCTGCAGGCAAAAGGATAGAACTATTACATAAACACTCTGATCCATGTATATATCTTAAATAGAGGAGGAAGTCAAACCAGGATCCCGGATAAAATACTCAGAAGCTCTCTGAAGCAGTTACATTCCTGAGCTCCATCTTTACAGACAATAAGGCAACATCCCTGCACATCAGCTTTTGGATCATTTTTATACATTTTTCTATGGTACAAGAGAAAAAAGAAAGAACCAGAGTCCACAATGTACAGTTCTTACACTATTTTCACAGCTTCTGAACACTATACACCTTCTCCCCCTTTTTTTTAATAAAGACACATTATAATAAATGGTGCACCCTCAATAGTTGATATAATCCATGTTTAATATGCTAAATCTGCCCTTAGAGCCACCCGTGCCACAGCACCTCAACCCTGGCTTTGTCACTGGCAGCTCAAAGCTTCACATTTCCAACCCCCGTCCATCAAAAGCAAATTGTTGGTGCTGGCAGATGAGCTCCAGTGGGGCTGGCACCAGAGGACAGACCCCAGGAGCAGAGCAAGGCAGTTTTGAGGATCCCTGTCACTGGGGAGATGTGAATCAGACTAACATCTGAAAGGAGGGGCAACAGCACAGCACTTCTGCACGCGCTTGTCTGTGCCTCTGAGCCCCCTCAGCCAGCACCCCATGGGACCCAGCATGCCTGAGGTCCTGCCATGGATGCCTGAAGGCTGCTGAGCTGGATCCCAGCTGTGAGGATTGGCCAAGCCTGAGGAAAGCTGAGTTCTCTAAGCCTACAGGGCTGGGGATGGGGGGAACCAGCACTTCAGCTACAGTCCTTGTTCTATTGATCCTCTCAAGTGATCAACCGGAGCTGCTGGCATTCACAAAGCTCTGCCTTGTCCGTTTGGGAAGACTTTAGTGACTTGCCTCACTTGACAAGCAGCTCCAGAGGAACATAATCCAGGAAGCGCTGCACCTCCCTGCCCAGCCAGGCACACTGCACCCCAAAGGATCCCATTGGCATTAGAAGGACCAGCTCCAACAGCCAAGTGGGAGATGCTCCGTGCTGCCTTACATGAGGATGTCAAATCTGCAGCAAGAGAAGCACCCTGCCCAGCAGCTGGGGAGGGATGTGCTGGTCTCCAGTGCTCTTGCATCAGCCCAGTTTGTGCTTGGTAGCATTGGTTTGTGGTGGGAAGCCCTTCCTTGGGAATGCTGCCAGCACCGCTGTGCTCTCACTCCCACCATGTCTCCAGCCCTCTGCATCCCAGATCCAGCTTTGCTGCAAAGCTTTTGCAGTAGGTTGCTCCAAGATTGATGAAGTCCTGCCTAACTGGACAACACAAAATGGGAATCAGAGGCCCTGCAGCCTCCAATTTATCCCTGGTAGGTGACTAAATGCCTGAAAACTACAAGGATTTGGGAAAAAAAAGTATGTTTTCAAGAAAAATGAATCTTCGCAAAATATGCCATGGGCTGGAAGACGGCAGCTTGCCTGGCCTTGATGGGTCAGCTAAAAGCCCCCAGGGCATTAGATGCTCTTTCATCTCTATTTGCACCAAACAATCTCAGTGAGGTTCACTCTGGGGTGCAGCAACAAGAGCTATGGAGGGTCACAAAGAGGTTAAATGTGCCCAGAGGCTGTGAACAAAGTCTCAGCAAGCTAAAGCAGAGCGTGATACTCACAGCAGTGGGTGGGCACAGAGCCCCATCCCCACCATCCTGCCATGGCAAGAAGGAAGCACTGAGGTTCAGTCTTGTGAGGGACACAAGGCTGGGAGGTGGCAGCCCGGGGTCAGTGCCAAGGAGCTGAGCTGGGGACAGTGGAAAGCATAAGAAATATCACCTAGAAATCAGAGACATTCACTTGAGGCTCATCAAAACAGCCGCAGCCTTTGCGACAGGCACTTGCTGCAGTCAAAGCACAGCCAGGCGGTGGGGAGCGCTGTGCTGCCAGAAACCAGGTCACACGCAGGTTAAATTAAATCGAGTAGTTTAATAATTCTTCAGGTCAAAGGTCTTATCTTACCAGGTAACAATTTACAGGACACCTAGTTAAGAGTGAAGAGTGGCTGGCTTGGTAAAAGGAGATAGAATATATGATGTCCCATCTCGGAATAGTTTAATGTTAGCCTCTTTTCAATGCAACATATTCTTGGTAAAGACATATTCACTATATTTAACATGAACTCTCTTTAACAGGAAGCTCAGCTGAGCACACTGTCCCCAGAAAGTACACTGCGACTGTAAAGCAACAGAATTTCATAGCAGTAAAATCTATTGCACTTTGTGAAGAGTAAAATCCTCCTTTGCCTTTCTAGCTCCAGAAGGCAAAAGCATCTCGTTGGTTAAGCAAGTTCTTCTCCCTCCAGGCAAAGTCTCTTTAATGTTCAGACAGACAATGCCTAACTTTTATTTGTTTGCTTTTTTATTATTACTTGAAACAACAATTGGAAGAGTTTGAGAGAAAAAATCTTTCCAGTAGCTGCTGAGAAGTCTCCAAGGTTTGAGTCTAGAAATGAATTTTAGGTGCTATCCAATCACGGTCAACAAATAAATGTACTTATCTCCACATTTCATGAATATGTCCACAAAAGAGCAAGATGAGGTCTCTCTTTGACCAACACTAACACTGTGTGATCAGGTATTACAGGGATGCACTTTATATGTGACAACAGTATACAGACAGGATGGAAATAACACCAATATTATTGCACATGGTGTCTGGGCGAGCATTAAAAACACTGCAATATGTGATGAAAACTCTTTACAGCTTGTTTTCTCTCAGCCCTTTTTCTAGAGTTTGATGTAGCAGCAATATCAATCCACGTACATTGGAGAGCTGGGAGTTGCTGGCATTTGATCCAGGATTTTACAAACATAGCATGCAACATCCACTGTGCGTTCCTCATACATCAGGATGAAGGGATGTTTCTGGAATCAGATGAAAACACAAGGTTATGTTTGCCCTTTGGATCCATCTTGCTACCCCAGGTAACAACTCAGTGTGTGGTTCTGCCTGATGCAAGAGGTGGTTCGGTGGTGGCTGCAGGACAGCAGGACATAGCCTGGTCCACGGCTGTTAACAGGGAATCCATATCTCCAACGTGCAGTATGGAGGACAGGACTCCAGGAGCGTCAGGAACTGCTGGGCAGGAGGCAGGGAGGGTGCAGAATCAGCAGCACTTGGCTCCTTTGTAGCATGGATTTGTGCTGACATACTTCGAAGAGAGGTTTCACCATCAGCCTTGTCAGCAATGGGGAGACAGGAGTGACAGGGAGACATGGCTTGCAGAGGTCAAACAGGACCCAAACCCAGTTCTGCTGAACCCTGAAACTCTGCTCTTGCCCAGCAGGCTGTACTGTAGAAGAAATGCCACGGCGACTCTCTTGGCCAGGACACCACACAATCTGCTTTCAGATCACACCTCTAACGTCAGGGACCTGGGGCATGGTTTCACACATGGAGAACTGGCTACCAGCTCCTTGAAGGTGCAGGGTTGCCAAGTGTGACTTACCCAACCCAAAAGCACCACTGCATTCCCTCCTTTAGGCCCCGCCACCAGACAGGATCTGCTGGTGTCTCGCTCCAGAGCTGTGCTCCTTCAGGTCTTATTTTGCCCAAGCACTTCCAACCTGTGTGTTGGAGGCATATACACAAGTGTGCTGCCAGCAATGAGACAGGGCTCCTCCTCCTCACACTGTGGAGCTGAAAACATTGCCTTGGTGGCCCAAGAAGACAAGGGATGACCTTGGACATGAGATCCAGCCCCGCTGTGTGACCAGCAGAGCTGAGACATGGGTAGACACACTTTGCACTCACCAGAAGCTCTTTATACTTTGGCCTTTTGGACTCGTCCTTTGTAAGGCTAAAGAAAGCAGAAAGAGAATGAGGAGAAGGTGGGATTGGGGAAACTGTTAGAGACATCCAGTGCCGATTTTCACAGGACACGATGTTGATCCCACTGCTGTCATGGTGGGACTCACCACCCTTGGTTTGCTGGAAAAAACATCCTTGTGCTGTGAGTGACCACAGGAACTCCTTCCCTCTTTTTTTCCTTCCCTCCCTCCCCACATGGGTGAACAGCAAGTGTGGCCCCCAACAAATGCTGCTGGGGACAGCACCCAGGGGAGCTGCAAGTGGAATGTCATCCCTCTGCCTCCATATGGAAACAGGTTTGGCTGCAGCAAACCCACAAGTTTTGGGCAGCAGCAACCAGCCTGTCCCCCATCCACCGGGCAAGAGGGCCCAGAGGCAGAGAGCCAGTGCTGCCTTCCAGGGCACAGACCGGGGGCACATCCAGCCCTGGACAGGCCACAGCCACCAGGAAGGGACCAGAGGCGGAAGGGCTGCAGGATGGAGCTCGGGGACATGCAGCACCAGCAACCCCAGGAGCCACCACTGGGAAGAGGATGGGCGGATGTAGCATCTTTCCCAAATGAGGGAAGGTAAGTCTAATTCCCAACAGCTTTATTCCCATGCCCATGGGAACTTTCTCAAGCTCTGGCACTACTGCAGTGTGGCACTGGGAGAAGCAGAGGGTAAGGCAGGCAGCACGCCTGGTGCTGTGCTGGGACCTGCCTGCAGAGAAGGTAGGAAATCCTGTGGCTGCTGCACAAACATCCTCATTTCAGGCTTTTGCCACCCAACAGCAATTCATTCTCTGACCTCAGCAAGTCTGAGGGTTCAAACATGCTCCTTGCCTTAAAGGCAACTAGTCACAACATCAGCTCAGGCTGTTTTGCTCTGAAATGTCCATGCATGCTTTCACAAAGCAGCCCTGAAACTCCTTCATTTCTTTTCCAGCTTAGGCTGAAGCTGCGTCTGGCCACAGAGCTCCCTCTCAAAAACATCTGATGTTCTCCCCAGGCACACCGGCCCCCAGGAGCTCACGGCTCTGCAGTGGCCAGCATGATACTCCCAAGAGCCAGACACAGAGCTTAGATAGCTGCAAGCTCTGGAGCAGAAAGCTGAGTCGTTGTAAGCAGTTCCAGCACAAATGGGAGTTCAGGTAAGCATGTCATGAATTATCATTCATGCTCTCTATCACATCAGGAGTCTGGTATTTACAGCAATAGTCACTGTTGTAGTATCAAGGCAGTGACTACCTGGAAATTGAACTGATTTTGGTAAACTTTTATGTAAAAGCTATTTACAAATGTCCACAGATTTTCACTTGCAATATCTCTAGAACATGGGTGTTGTGAAAGGAAGAATCTGACTCAAACTTCAAAGAACTTTGCAAGATGATTTATGGTTGGACTTGGTGAACTTGAAGGTCTTTTCCAACATAAATGATTCTATGACCAGGAGGAAAGGGAAAACGTTTCACGGAGGCACTCGCAGCAGTGTCAGGATCCAAAGCAACTGCACCAAAACCCATAGAGAAATCCCAGAAACTTAACATTTTGGAAAATCCCCTTTCCTCACAAAGCCCTCCCAGTGAGCAGGAGCAACGCTGCAGGACTCTCTTCCAATGTTTTTCCTGACTCTTGAACTGACTCTTAGCTAATCTATCAGTAATGCCCAGGAGATTGACACCTTCACCTAAATCACAGCCTTCTGGTTGCTCACCTGCCTGCTTAGTGGCACCAAAAGCACTGTCTGCACTCAGCTAAAGGTTATGAAGAGAAGTATTTATTACAGTGTTGCTATCAATACATCATAAATAATATTCCAGGCCAAATTCAGTTCATTTACAAAAACAGGTTAAACAAAATCTGTCTATTGCTAGCAATAGGACAAAGGGTGATGGGTTTAAGCTGAAACAGGGGAAGTTCAGGTTAGATCTAAGGCAGAAGTTCTTCCCTGTGAGGGTGCTGAGGCGCTGGCACAGGTTGCCCAGAGAAGTGATGAATGCTCCATCCCTGGCAGTGTTTCAGGCCAGACTGGACAGAGCCTTGGGCAACAAAGTCTAGTGCAAGGTGTCCCAGCTTATGGCAGGGGATTGGAACTGGATGATCTTAAGGTCCTTTCCAACCCAAACCATTCTGTGACTCTGTGAAAATCCAGAATCAGACTGAAAACTGCCCTGTGCTCTAAGCACTGGGCTGTTGCGGAGCAGCAGGCCCTGGGAAGGGTAAATGCACTGGCAACAGGAATTGACCTAGACTAATGGGCCAAAGATGCTGCTGTTTCGTGATGTTCCACAGGCTCCTCTGTTGGGTGACCTGGAGCCAAACTCACCAGTTCACACAGCTCCTGGCTTTGCAAACTCTGTAATGATCTGGTTTCCCTGCAGAGATCTATATGGGAAACAAACTATTGCTTGTTCTGTATATGACAAAAGCAACTTTCTAACCAAGAACTACACTGGTTTTGACTGAAAAAAATGGAAACTTCTTTTGAGCAGCAAACCATTTTGAAGCTGTATTTTCTGCAGCACAAAGGCAGTAAGCAGGCCTTTCCCTTACAGCCAGCTTGAAAGTGGATCCTGGCCTCCACAAAAATTCGTAACTCTGAAAGAGAGTAAAATCCAAACCCGAAAAACATCTCCAGCAGATGGAAAACCCTGGAACAAAAAGCCTCTTGAAAGTTAAAATTGTCTAGAGCAGTGTCTTTCTGTGTCACAGAGCTTTGAAATGGACACTCCTGTGCTGGGGACATCCATCACCTGGGTCTGTCCAAGTCAGAAGGTCCTAGAAGACCAACACAGGTCACACTATGGATCTCCTCTGTGCTCTGGTATTAATTAAACTATGTTGACCACCTTTCAAATTTGGATAGAAAAACACTTCATCAGAACATTCACAATCAGCCCTTAACCTAAGCAGGACCACAGGCACATGGCAGGCAGATGGACTACCCCAAGCCCCTCCTGCCAAACACTGCACAGTCCCCATCCAAGGCTGACCACACTGCAGAGGCCCTGCCCTACAGGAAACCATCTCTAGTGTTGATCTTGACATGTGATTGACACAAGACATGAAGCCAACAACCAAGCAAGCCACTTCTTACAGGTCCCAACAGTCACTGTGCAGAGCAGAACTGGGAGGGAATGGTCTTGGCTTTGCCAGGGAAAAGGTAGGACCAGAACCGACCCTCTGCCCAACCACAGGACAATGCTGCCAAGTGTCTCAGGCTTCTGCTTGCAGAAGAAACAGCGAACAGCAGGTCTGTCCTGAGACTGTGTCATACCAAGGAACAGGATGCACAGGCCAGGCCCTTACCTGTGCGTAGGCATGAACCTTCTGCCATGGGTCTTACCGTGCCTCTCCTGAGCACAGGCTCTTCAAGAGGTTCACTCCTCATCCCTTCCCTGAAGTGCAGTTTCTAAAGGTTTCCCCCTCCAGCCCTCACGCAGACAAGTCTCCCATCACGTCCAAACCAGTGAAAGGTCCTCACCCTCATGTTGGTGCAGGAATGTGAGGCTAAGCTAGGAAGGGCTTGGCTTGTGACCCTTGCCAAATACCTGCAGTGACAAAATCACCCAAATCAAGTGCTTTCAGTAGGAGACACTTACCACAAGTTGACGAAATTGATGAAACTTGGGGAGAACTCCCTTTCCTCTGAGTTACTCAGCTGTGGTGGGTCTCCTTTTACTACTTGTGTCAACTGGTCAAACACACTGTTCCACTTGGGGTAGGGGAATCGCCCTGTGGCCAGCTCATACTGCAGAGGGACAGCAACAGCACCAAGAGATTATACAAAGTAAGTTCAAACAGGGTAAGAAAATGTTTGCAAGAACTCTGAACCCCTAGAAGGAAGACTAAAATGAGATTCTTCATCCCAGTCCCTGTACAAAGCTTAGCTGAGAGAACTTACTAGTTATCCAATAGTAGGTTCTGCTGTCTCCATTAGGAGCACCTCCAGATTTACCCTGGCTATGTCACACTTTCATGTTGAAAATGTCTTGTCCTCCACTGACTATAGAACAACCAATGCTCTTATTAAGGTGTTCAAAAGTAGGAGAATAAAATCCTCCAGTCCCTTCCTGAGCATCCCAACAACCACTGCAGAAGATGGATAATGAAAATCACACAACCACAGAATATCTCACTTTGGAAGGGATCCGTAAGGATCATTGAGTCCAACCCCCTGCTCCTTGTAAGACAATAAAAATGAGCATTTTAAGACAGCAGTGGGGAAGACAGAAGCAACTGCTTCATATGTAACTGCTTCTGTTTTCTTTTTACTTCACCACCTCAAGAAGGGAAGAGCTTTTCCATTTATCAATGTGTGCACCCCGCAGTGCCAGAGAGGAATCAGCAGCAGGACCCAGCATTAACCGAAGTCTTCTGCACAGCCAAAGTACACCAAATGCCAAGGCTGTGAGAGGCTCATTTATGCAGGCTAGATGCTCTGTTCTGCACCACCACACTCACCATCCCTCCTCATCCGAGATTCTGAAGACAAAATCCATTTATGATCCAACACCTCTTCCCTGCTTCCATCTGTTTCTCTGTGAGACACAACTGCACCCAAGGGTATGGCTCAGGGGTTCAGGAGAGCCATCTGCCTTGAAGGGGTTGATATTCTGAGACAGGAGGTGCCCACTCCAATCACAACAAGCAAATGCTTCACAGCAGCAGAACTGGGCTTTGCTTCAAGCTCGTGTTTAACACACCACACTGCAAAGCACACCAAGGCTGTCCACTAGGAAAGCACCACACAGCAGAGGGCTCAAATCCCACTCACTTACCAAGGTAATTCCCAAGCTCCAGACATCTGAGCGGACATCATAGCCTTGCCTGGATGCACTGGGATCTATCCTTTCAGGCTGAAATAGGAAGAATGATCAGTCAAACATTGGGGAACATGCAGGAAGGAATGAGAAACATCTGCAAGCTTAGAAAAAACTCTGAGTTCATCCCACGAGGCAGAGAAACATCTTAAGGACTCAAACACTGATTTTAAGGAGGTGCAATGTAAAAGGTGAGCTGAAAGAGCAATTCAGCACAGTCCAATTGTTGCTGGGTTTTTTTGCCTTTTGTGCAAGCAGCTTGAATAATTACTGCTATTTATTCAGTTTTGTTTAACTTTGGGGTCTCTTTAGCACAAAGCCTTGCTTTCTGTGGTTTTACAGCAAAGTTGTCCCTAGGGAATCATAAGAACTGGAATAAACATCTTCTCATCCACCAGCCAGGGGAACCCAGGTTTAGCAGCATCTATCAGAATTCTTCTTCCCAACTGTCTGCTAGCTGGTAAAGCTCAGGAGGTATTAAAAGCAATGCACTATAAGAACAGCTCTTCTCCACAAGGTTTTGGTCATCCCTTGAAGGCAACTATGACGTTACAAGTTCTCGAGACATCCCAAATATTTTCCGTGGAAAATAACATTGACCCAGATGTGGGTCATTTGCACCTAAAAGCGAGTGATGCAGAGAGGTAAACCCACATAAACTATCTTCATGATGTAAACCCGCACGTCGTCTTTATGAGAAACCTCAACTCTGCCTTCTTTGGGTGAAAATGTAATGATTCAAACGTCAAAAGAAACAGGGTAAAGTGACAGACTGAGATGAGCTCTGAGGCAGAAGCTCTTCCCTGTGAGGGTGCTGAGGCACTGGCACAGGGTGCCCAGAGAAGCTGTGGCTGCCCCATCCCTGGCAGTGTTCAAGGCCAGGTTGGACACAGGGGCTTGGAGCAACCTGCTCTAGTGGAAGGTGTCCCTGCCTGTGGCAGGGGGTTGGAGCTGCATGAGCTTTAAGGTCCCTTCCAACACAAACCAGTCTGGGCTCCTGTGAAAATCATGGGATGCTGACTTTGCCAGTGCTGGGACTCCCACACTGCAGATCCATAGGGATGTGCCACTGCAGAGCAGAGCAGAGCAGAACATAGGGATGTGCCACAGCAGAGCAGAGCAGTTCACAGGCTGCAGGACTCACTGTTCATGCAGCACAGTGAAGGACTGCACAGAGAGCAGGTATTGTGGCCAAGGTGTGACGTACTAAGGACTGTGTTAGTGGTGAGGTAGGTGGCACTGGGGAGACAGAGCTTCTCCACTGAAGCCCCCACACAAGGTAGCAACCAAGCAATAGACACTTGGCCCTTGACTGTGGTGTCTCAGTTACTAAGGAAAAAGCAGGATGAACCAAAGTAAATCCCATCTAAATACAGATCACAAAGAATCCTGAGATTTTTCCATGTAGATGACACAGGAGCAATTAACACCAGGGGAGAAAAAGTCACACGCTAGGGACCTGGAATGAAAGCTGCAGACAAAGCCCAGCTTGTGCCAGGAGTCCTAATGCCAAGTGCAAAGATGAAAGGAAATGGCTGAGATAGAGACCCACCACTGGACATGCTGATGGCCCAAAGAGGCAGGGTATGAACACATCAGAGAAGGGTGGAGGCTGCCGTGGTGCTTATATTTCAGTGTCCACCTAAGCACCAGCACCTTGACTGCCTTGGCTGGCAGTTCAGACCCTGTATGGTTGATAGAGTCTGAGCACTCACCTCCCCAGGAGGTGTTCACCACGAGCCCTGTGGACATGATCACGACCTCCGAAAAAGGCAGCCTTGCTTTGTGAGGTGACTTGTCCTTGTGGGGAATCACTGTGCTGGTTCTCAAGCAGCCCTCAGTGTCCAAGATGAGCCCTACAGTAAGTGCTGGAGCTACAGATGGGTGTGAGCACCCATACACTCCTGGCCAGCATCACTATTCCACTCTGCAGGTTTCGGAGGCTCTCCCTTATGTGACACCAATCTCCCTTAGGTGACAGGACAAGCTGAATGGAGCTTGGAGCAACCTGCTGTAGTGGAAGGTGTCCCTGCCCGTGGCAGGGGTTGGGACTGGATGAGCTTTAAGAGCCCTTCCAGCCCAAACCAGTCTGTGATTTGATGACAGCAATCTCACTTTGGTGACACCAAACTCTGACTGGCTGCTAAAGAGGTGAGGCATCTAATTTCAGGTGGATCTTGATTTCTATGTGCAGTGAAGCCTAATTAGCTTTCTGGATCTCCTTCTAGGCACGTAGGAACTCACAGAAGACGACCTCAGTGCTGCAAAAGCCTTGGTCTAAGAGCACAGATGTGAGTTACAGGAGCAAGTGAAGCATCACAGTCACACTGTGCTGGGTAGTCTTTTCAAAGGTCCCTTCCAGTACTAGGTGCCCAATGAAGAAGCCCATTCACACTTCCTTTCCTCTGGGCCTGCACTGCAGCACCTATCGCTCCAGAGGTGGTGCAGCATCCTGCCCTGGCTGCAGGAGGAGACACAGCTGCATGGCCAGCAGCGCAAAGGGCACACAGCATGATGGGTGGAAGAGCTGACAGGGAAGTGGAGAACAGGAGTTCTTCAGTCTTTACTAACTAGGTGGACCTGCTGTTTCCCCCTCTACCACCTCTAGGAGAGCAGTAGTAACACTGTCCCTGTGTGTACTGTTTCTATACCTACACAGAAGGTAAGAGCAGTATTGTCAATAAATACTTCAGCCAAAATACTAATCTCTGCTTGCACTCTTGAATTCAGCCATTCCTTCCAAAATTCCCTCTGCTCTTTGCTTTCCTGTCCCTGCCCCTCGGCCAATCAGCCCTGAAGCCCATGGCTGCACAGAGATTATCAGCAGAGATCATGTTTCTAGAGAATGGCCTTTCCTCCCCTCCTATTTCCTTTACATATTTGCTTTGAGAGAATGTTTCATTTAAAAACTTCTCCAGCAGCATTTTTCCAGGTAGAGACGCTGGTTTCCATTCACATGGGATTCCCATCCCCTCTCAGCTGGCTTTCCTACCAGCCTTTGAGTTCCTCCACCTCAACAGCAGGAACACGGATGGACTGGTGCACAGGGGACACTTGCTAGGCATGGGAAGATTGGCAGGAGCATTAATGAAGGCAACATGGTCCTGCTGGGCTTGGCACAGCATATTCCTCTTCATCAGGGTCTGTAGTGATAGGACAAGGGGGAATGGGTTCAAACATAAACAGGGAGATTTAGGCTGGATATAAGGAAGAAATTCTTTACTGTGAGAGTGGTGAGACACTGGCATAGGCTGCCCAAGGAAGCTGTGAATGCTCCATCCCTGGCAGTGTGCAAGGCCAGGCTGGATGGGGCTTGAAGCAACCTGGTCTTGTGGGTTGGAACTGGATGAGGTTTAAGGTCCTTTCCAACACAAACCATTCCATTATTCTATGATTCTTGATAACCTTATTTGTCTTGTTCAAAAAGGTAATTGTGTGGCTGTAATAAGCTTGGATTAGTGCAATGTGTTGTCTGGCCTGTAACTAAATCAAGCATCAATAATTTGCCTTAGTAAATGGATTCACTGATAGAGTTCAGAGTTGTTCAGAGGGCTCTGTTGAGAAGGAAAGACAGGATTCATAATGGGACCTCAGAGGTGACTCCCCTTGGCCTACAGCTAATAATATCCAATAAAATATAAAATTAGTTACTGAATTCTGCATATTGTGTAGTAAATAAGGGTTCCTGAAGAACTGGTGTGATGTGATTGCTTGATAAGCTGGGCTCTGCCTGGATGCTGACTCACTCAACAAGACAAAGAGAAAGCAGCACTCTGGGGTGACAGACAAGCTCCTGGAAAAGGACAGGAAAGCATGAAATCCCAGAGGAGCATTATGTTAGGAACCACTGCTCTTATCACATACTCCACAGGTGAGACGAAGACTGAAGTTTGCTCAATTTCATGCTCTATGTTTGTAAAAGGCTGCTAAAAAAATAAGGGGTTTATAGCACAGCCATAAAATACAATCCAATCTGCCTTAAGGGCATAAACTGCTCAGCCCCTAATCTCCTCAGAGAAAAGCTTAAGAGGTGACGACATTGAGTCAAGAAGCACCTCCTGGGGAAAGAAACTGCAGCGTGAAGGACTCCTTGATTCTGCAAACAAAGCCGAAACAAGAGCCCACAGCCATCCATTCAAACAAGACTTACTCGTATTGAAAATATGGTATTAGGAGCATAATTAATTACCAGAACAACTCCATGGGCACTATGGTAGATTCTCTAGCTCCTGAAGAGGTATCCTTAATGCAGGACTTCAGAGGTCTTCTCCATCTGGCATTGTTTTGGAAGGCCACCCTCCAGTACCCCTGAGGTTGGCACGTCCCATCAATGCCACCTCCATTGCTGCTTCCAAGAACTACTGTATGAAAAGGGCCAAGCTCTGGAGAGGCAGCAGCTCTGTAAGGTGTTGTTTGAGCCCAACTGAGCAACTCTGTCACAGAACCTCACCAAAAGCCTGCAATTTTGGCGGGGATTCTCCAGAAGTCCTTCAAGTAGTTAGTTACAAAAGGCAGCTGCAGGGAGCCCAGTTCTACTTGCACAGTCTTAACACCTAAGCAAGAGGCAAGCTTTCAAACCGAGACTGAATGGAGTCCAGCAGGAAGCAGTGCAAGGGGCTGACTTCTCAATCCCAAGCCAAAACACAACTTCTCAGCACTGGCAGCTCCAAAGCTGATGTGCTGCTTTCTGTGACAGCTCTGACAAGCCTGGTTAAACCACACAGCGCTTGCCCAGCAGCTGGACGTGGCTCCTGCTGCCTGGCCAACATCCTATGTTTTTGGTATCAACAGCTATTTGGGGACCCAACTCCAGTGAACATGGTGTGATCACGTTCCTTCAGTGGGCAAATGCTCATGCTGTAAGTATTACTGCACGTACCACAGGCCAAGTGGGCCTTGCAGAGAAACACGGTCTCATCAGCAGGGAGCATCATCCAGCAGCCCTTACCAGCCCCTCCCTGGCTGAAGATACCTCATGCCCTTTACCTATTTTACACTAAAACAAACCCCATTAAAAAATACTATTTTCCTTTTGAAGGGAGCCTGACTGGCCTCGCTCCTGCTCACGTATATTAAGGTTTGCTCACAGCATCATGACAGCCATCAGCCTCTGCTGGCTTGGAGAAAGAGCTCGCAGATGTACCTGCATGCTGGGGACATCTCCCCATTTCCCAGGCTTCCCAGTACATGGAATGCTCGTGTACTTGGAAAGGAGTCACCATGTCCGGAGTGCAGAAGGGAAGAGGCCAGCCATGTCCCACACTGCCTGCCAGCTGCTGGCTTGTCCCACACACTGTGCACCATGCCAAGGCTCTTCAAAACAAACTGAACCAAAACACTGCTGCTCACTTCCAAATCCAACAGTCTGTAGCTGCTGATGGAGATGCACAAAGAGCAGAGTGCACATGGACAGACGAAGGAATCCCAAGGGGCCATCAGAAGAACTCCCCCTCCCAAGCCCCAGGGGAAAAGAAGCAGCACAGCTATTTACAGACATGCCAGGAACTGTCTCTTAGTAACTGAACCCAACAGCCTGAGCAAAGGAACCACCAAAGCTGAGGGCTCTAAGGAAAAGTGGTAACGTTAATTCCTGTTATTACAGTCCACTGAACTTGGGAAGGGAAAAGAGAGGGCAGCTTTTCAAGAGCCCTATTTACTGACCTGATACACGCTTCAGATCATAGGGAGAAGTCAACAACCACCATGTGGGATGCTATCAGAAGTGCCTGTGGTCTGAGATGCAGATATCAAGCCTCTGGTCAGAGCTGCTGGGACTGCACTGGCTCCTATGCCCTCCTGGCATCCCACTGCTGCCCTCAGCACCCCACATCCCACCAGCACAACAAAGTGGGCAGCTCTGACCAACTCTCTTCCCTGTGGGAGCTCTGCCCTCTCCAGCCTCACAAGGTCTTTATTTAAACAAACTGCCCCATTTCACCATTTGCTGCAGATCTGGAGCTTGCAGACTTTGCTGCATCACAGCACTGGTCTCCAGTAACAGATCTCATCTGTACTATCCTGTCCAGCTAATCCAGTAACTAGCTCTGCAAGGACGACAGTGAAAAGAAAAGGTCAGATGCTCTGAAATTCTGACTGTGTGCTTGCACGGATCAGAAATCAGGGCAGACAGATTTTGCCTTGGACACCTCAGTGAGATAAAAGCCCTCTGAGAGCTGTTACCTGGACCAGATGGGCACCGTACCTTAAAAGAAAGAGACTTGTCTTTTTTTGTTTCCTTGGTGGCACATTAAAGAGTTCAGAAAACAGAACTTTACAGCATATAGAGCCGTAAGATGAGAATTAAATAAAGACACTGAAATTAAAGTTACATTGGCAGCAGCAGACACTGCTCCTCGCAAGAGGTCCCTTCAGCTAACATGAAACCAAGAGATGTGTTTTCAAAGTAGCCCAATGCACAAAAGGGCTTAAAACCCTCAGACAGCTCCAAAAATCACCACCACAGCTTTCCCCCTGTGAGGGGAGGGAGGAAGGGAGGGAAGCAAACAGGCAGGACAGACTTGGAGGAGCCACTGCTCAGTCTGAGCCATTCTCACGCAGCTGCTCTGCTGCTGCTGCTCTTCAGAATCACATTCTCCTGGAATTAAGTTCTGGCACACTTTGGCATTAAAGTGGTTTGCAAAACTCAGTGTAATTCTGCTCTGCAGTAACTCCTCTGATATAATCCTACTGCAGCAAATGGATTTCTTGCAGACCAAGAGCACCCCACACCCAGACAGCACCAACCTGTTTGATTTGGAGCATGAAGGCACATTGAAGCTCTGAGCTCCAGCACCACAGCACTGGCAGCGTCAGAAGAACAGAGCTAAAATAAAGGCATTTGGTCACTTTGCCACTGCCTGGGTGCCTTAACTGATGCTGCCAACAGCAGTGCTCAGTCCAGAGCTGCATCTGGGTAGGGGGTGCTCATCCCATGGGAAACAGGCTGAGGCTTCAGGCAGACCACAGGCATGCCCATGCTGAGCCGCATCTGCAGAAGGAGGCTGCTGATTGATAGAGCTGACCATGAGCAGCTTGTGCCCAAGCAGCCCAGAAGCCAACATCATCCTGGCCTGTACCAGCACCAGTGTGGCAGCAGGGCCAGGGCAGTGACTGTCCCGCTGTGCTGGGCACTGGTGAGGCCGCACCTCGAATTCTGTGTTCAGTTCTGGGCCCTCACTGCAAGAGAGACATTGAGGTGCTGGAGCAGGGCCAGAGAAGGGCACTGCAGCTGGTGCAGAGCCTGGAGCACAAGTGTCATGAGGAATGGCTGGGGGATCTGGGGGGTTTAGTGTGGAGAAGAGAAGGCTCAGGTGGGACCTTATCGCTCCCTACAAGTGCCTTACAGGAGGATGGAGCCAGGAGGGGGGTGGTCTCTGCTCCCAAGGAACAAGGGAGGGGACAAGAGGAAACGGCCTCAAGCTGCACCAGGGCACGTTTAGATGGAGCTGAGGAACAATTCCTTGCCCGGAGGGTGCTCAGGCATTGGAACAGGCTGCCCAGGGCAGTGCTGGAGCCACCGTCCCTGCAAGTGTTCAGACACCATGTCGACGAGGCCCTCAGCGACATGGGTTAGTGGTGGCCTTGGCAGTGCTGAGGAATATTTGGACTTGATGATCTTAAAGGTCTTTTCCAACCCAGTTGATTCTGTGATTCTAAGATCCTGCCCAACTCATCTTCACTCACCGCCATGTACGGCCGGCACCCTGCATCCCGCGTTTTGGCAATGGAGTCCACAAGCTGTCCACTAATGCCAAAGTCACAGAGTTTAATATTTCCATTTCTGTCCAGAAGAATATTGGAAGGTTTGATGTCTGCAAGAGAAAGGCATTTAAACCAGTAAGTCACAGCTGGAGGTTTCCATATCATGATCAGCAGCTGCAGGGAATCGATTCCGGCAGTGCTGCACAGTCACTGTCACCCCTTGGTGGGATGTGCTGACCAGGAGCAAGAGGAGCTGGAGCCAGCGCCAAAGATGCCACATGCCCAGAGGCAGACACCCTATCACCTTGACATCTCGTTAATCACATTTTGACTTGAAGCAAAGGCCACTTAAAAAGTCTTGTAGGCAAGAAGGAAAGACAGGAACTCACCTCTGTGAATGATTTTCAAGTTTTCTTTTAAGTGGTTTAGTGCTTTCACAGTCTAGGAAAGAAAAATAGATTAAAAATAAGCAAATGTCCTAAGATTCCTGTGATTATAAAACTTCCGGAGCCCCCAGGAGGGAAAAGCATTAAATATGTTGAGATATCAATGCTGTAGTATGTCATGTAACACAAGCATTTTTCTCCCAAGCTGTCCTGCAAAGAAGTGATAAAAAGAGGGCACATGCTTAAGTTAACACTTATTGCTTGTAACCTGGACAGACCACACTCTTCCAGAAGGGAGCAAGGGCTGAAGACAAGCCATTTCTGATGTAATTATCTGGAGTAATAACTTATTTCAAGCCCTATGCTGTACTTTTTCAGTAGCTAACAACCGTTCCCATTCCACTTGCAGAGCAGCAACACTGTGGGGAGCAACAGTGGCTCTTCTGATTTAACCATTCACCATCAGATGGAAGAGACACCCAGGGAATCTGATTTCACAGGATGGTTTAAAAATACAACCCCCTGGAAGTTTATTATTTTAATTCATTTTGCTTCTGCTGAGAAGATCAAAACCTATGACCAAAGGAGTGCCTTGATGATGATGGCAAGAGGGTGTTCATGTTGTACCGCAAAGCTCTCTGAAGCTGTGCTATGTAAGTCCAGCAATGAGGAATAACACCCAAAGACTGCTCCTTTCTGCTTGCCCAAGTCCGTGTCCAAGTGTTTAGGTCATGAAAAGCTCTTGCCAGCTGCTGGGGCAGCTGAAGTGCTGTCACCTCCTACATCTTGCTCCTCCAATAGGGTTTCTCCTCTGGCAGCAGAAGCTACTACAGCCCATAATAGTTTGGTGGGTTTCACGTGTCCTGGCTATAAATGCCCAATCCCTTGTTTCCTTTACGAACAAGGGAAGGAGAGACAGATCGTCTATTTTAGGCACCTTCCTTGGGATGAGACAACCTGCACTTAGCTCCAACTGATGCCACCACCAATGTACCTGAAGCAGGGAGCTGGTGCCAATGTTCAAGGGAGCTGGTCCTGGGGTCTCTATGCACTGATTACAGACCCCAGGATCTGCTTTTCTGTCATGCAATATGCTTTGGAAAAGTCAGAGTATCCTCCAGGATCATTCTAAGCGTGGTGCAATCCAACAGCAGCAGTTCTGCTGCATGCAGATCAACCAGCTTTCTCACATGTGAGTGGAAGAGACCTGAATCTTTCCCATCAGCTTCAAACACATACAAAAAGGTTTAAACAATATACTCACAGCTAAAGTGATTTTGCCTAGGATTTCTTCTGGAATAACATCATCTAATACACTATATACATATTTGTAAAACTTATCAAACGAGGTAGACATGAGCTCCATACAGATCCAACAGTCACCCTGGAAAGAAAGAAGAATCTTGTTACTGCCAAGATAAAAAGGAGAAACAAAAATCCAGAGACCATGAAGAGAGCCCTTGAATGCCATATTCAATACATTAACAACCACATGCATTTGAAAGGAAGGATGGAATGGAAGACTCACCCCTAAGCTCAGCTCTCCCCCACCCTACTCACCATCTACCTGACTACCTCAGACCTGGTAACACATTTTAGATGCCTGAACCTAGATGAATCCAAGTCTCACAACTGTTTGGCTCTCCAGAAGGCTGCAGGCACAGTGAGAGACCAGCATGCACAAGAAGACTAAACCAAAAATATCCCTTCAGGGTATGAGTACCCTGCAGAGGAGAGCAAACATCTCACACAACATTCAGAGATGCCATTTGAGCAAGAGAAAATGAGAGAGACCCAAGCATGTGGTTTTGCTGATTTGCATCTCATAGTTAAAACAATTCAAATGCAGAAAGTTGTAAAATATATTAAGTATCTGTGCTAAACCAAGCTAAGCTTACATAGCTCTCTCCTGAGATCTGTACATCAACCCACTCAAAATTCGCTGGTGATGAGAAACGGATTCCCACAATATTGAAGGCCTTCATCTTTCATTTTAGTATGTATCTACCATATGGTGATGGACAGCTTAGCCATGGACTGATCTTAGTTATTGCACAGTATTTTGAACATTTTAGCTCTAGCTGAGGATGACAGAAGGCTTTTCATGAGCTGTTTCTGTAGACTCTCATGCACTTCAGGCAAGTCTTCATTGCTAGAAATACTGAAACACTAGATCTAGACCTACCTGGTCCCCACTAGAAATGACAATGTCATACCTATCTTCTACAGGCTGTATCACCATGAGTGGTAAAACTGCATTAGCTGTCAAAAGCTGTGAGCAGAAGAGTTGATTTGATTAGTCTGGTTGCCTCATCCTGTCTAAACACCACCTCCAACACTGGTCTGAGGAGCAGCAGCTTGTGCAGGTCAGGCCACCCTGGCTGCTGCATGGTCCAGAGCAGGGGATGTCTGGTTGTGACTAAGCTGCACACTCCTGTGATGTAACACCCAACAAGGAGAGGAGAAACTTCCCCAAGTAATTATCCTATAGATTTTCCCTGACCAGCCAAATCACAAACCAACCAAATTCTGCATTAATAGACAGAAATGAAATTAGGGAAAAACCCTAGGATATGGGCATGCTGGAAGTGCGGCAAAGCCCCGTGCTCCCATCCTGCACATCTGAGTCACTTCTGTTGGAAACAGTTACCTGGCACTCATGAGAGTCAGAAGCAATTCTCAAGTTACATGTAGCTGATGGAAAACCTTGTAGAGAACACAGGTTTTAAGGCCAAAAAGGGTTTTTCTGCCACTCGGAATGACCTCCTGTGAAACACAAGCCAATGAACTGCATTTGCCAGGATGCCTCCAGTCCATGTGCTTGGTTTAGTGGGAACAGAAGTGCCCAGCAAAGATGTCAGGCTCTGCACACCCAGAGGCAGTGGTGCCACCCAGCGTGGTCTTGGTCTGCTCATACATGTGCAAGGCTGGTTTCAGCAATACAGACAGCAAACTGCCACCAGCATCAGGGATGCTACTGCTTCAGTGACAGCAAATCCATCCTGCCTCCTGCCTCCTAGAGTCCCTTCTGACAAGAGGGGATCTATTCTCCTAGGAAGGGCTCGGCCACCCATGGGCTGGCTGAGGAAGACAACTGTTGGTTCAGAGCCATGCACAGTCCATTTTACACTGCTCATTTGGCACCAGGCTTTTTACATCAGCACAAGGCAGAGCAGGAGCTAATGCCCCCACCCAAGGGAAGCAGCTGCTACAAGCCTGAGCCCAGAAAGTGCACATTCCACCCAGAACAAAGCAGAAGGGGCTGACTGAGAAGGTGCAGTGCTGGACACAGCAGCAGAGGCACCACAGTGAAGGAGGCAAGTGCAGCGCAGCAGGAAGAGAGCATGACCAGGGGACATGGAGAAAGGTAAGCTCAGGCTACTAGGGAACAAACAACTGGCTATGGATGAATCAATTCAGATTGAAACTGCAGAAAAAAAATGAGGCAACACATGCAGAGAATTTATCTTTCCAGCACTGGCAACAAAGCCAAAATGCAGTTGAGGCACTTCCATATTATCCAGAGTGACTCGGAGGCAACGTAGATCCAGCACCAGCCTAAGGCAAGTGCATCTGGAACCACATCAGACCCCTACAAACTATCTGTGTGTTACAAGCCATGTGTGTACTACCAAAAACTCTACAATAGACTGTGATCCAAGATTAATATAAGCATAAAAAACTCCATATGATCAAAAGCACCAAAGGAAAGACTTGGTTTACTTGGTCTCCTGAAGTATATGTCATACAGAAACCCTGGACTGGGGCACGCAGGAGATTTCCTCCAAACATCAAGCAACACTTTTTCCCTGTGAGGGTGACCAAGCACTGGCATTGGTCGCCCAGGGAGACTGTGGAGTCTCCATCCCTGGAGATATTAAAAACCTATTTGGACATCATCCTGGGCAAGCGGTCGTAGGTGGCCCAATGTGAGCATGGGAGTTGGACAAGGCAACCTCCAGAGGTCCCTTCCAACATCCACCGTCTGTGATTCTGTGGTACTATCAATAGAACTGTAGAATCACAGACTGGCTTGGATTGGAAGGGACCTTTAAGCTCAACCATTTTCAACCCACTAGAGTAGGTTTGTCCAAGCCCCTGTGTCCAAGCTGGCCTTGAAATTCCTGCCCCACCTTCCAGGGATGGGGCAGACACAGCTTCTCTGAACAACACTGAAGTGCAAGGAGTGGCCAACCTTTTTATGCAAGTTGCATCTACACTACTGAGAGAGAATGAAGAGTGTTATTGCCCTCACATAGAATCATAGAATATTTAGGGTTGGAAAGGACCTTAAGATCATCTAGTTCCACCCCCCTTACCATCCTTATGTAGCTCAGAAGACACTTTTCCTCTGGACTGGGGACTGATCACAGGGACAAATACCTTGAGTAATGCCAGCCCAGCCAAAGATTTCCACAGAAATAGGCTGTTGTGCATCAACAGCAAAGAGAGCAACTGCCTTGGATCAAGCGACCACGGATACGTCCACAATCACGTCAAGGTGAGCACTGTACTACTGACACATCCATACCAGGCTCTTTTCTCCTACAAGCAGGAGCTCCCCACAGCCACTTCTCCTGCCTTCCCAGGCATGTTCTGCAACTTACAATGAATTTGTTATGGAATAGTTTTACCAACTATTGAGCTTGTTGGTTTAACTTGGCTTGCTGTACCCACACTGTGCAGGAGTTCCGGCTGCTATCCCAAGGCAGGCAAGGCTTTTTTAAGTCTTCATCTCTAGAAGAAAGTGTCCCAATCATTGCAGAAACCCTAGCAATCATCCTTCGTTCTCCCCTTCCTGGCAAGCACTGCTTTGAGAGGTAACAAATGGACATGAATAACCAGATCCTCTTCAACATAGTATCTCTCGTGACTGACATGGAAAGCTCTACGTGCATCTGCAGGAGACAGGGCTCTCACTGACACAGCATGAAGAAACCAACTGGCTCCATGGGGTCAGTGTGAACCTCTTGAAGCTCAACAAGGCCAAGTGCAAGATCCTGCACCTGGACTGAGCACTCACCACTATAATGATTGGGGCATGAAGAGATTGAGAGCAGCCCTGAGAAGAAGGACTTGGGGATGCTGGTGGATGAAACATTGGACATGAGGTGGTAACATGCCCTTGCAGTCCAGAAACCCAACTGTGTCCTGGGCTGCATTAAAAGCAGCATGGCCAGCAGGTTAAGGGAGGTAAATCTCCCCCTTTACTCTACTCTGGTGACACTCCCCCCTGCAGTCCTGCGTCCAGCTCTGAGGGCAACAACACAAGTCAGAAACGGACCTGTTGGAGTGGATCCAGAGGAGGGACATAAAAATGATCCAAGGCTGGAGCACCTCTGCTATAAAGACAGGCTGAGAGACTTGGAGTCATTCAGCCTGGAGAAGAGAAGGTTCCAGGGAGACATTATTGCATAATAACTTAATTATAACATTATAACTTAAAGGGGGACTATAAAAAAGATGGGGAGAGACTTTTTACCAGAACCTGCAATGACAGGACAAGGAACAATGGCTTTAAACTGAAAGAGATGTAGCTTGGACATAAAAGAAGAGATCTTTTAGAATGAGGGTGATGAGGCACTGGCACAGGGTGCCCAGAGAAGCTGTGGCTGCCCCATCCCTGGCAGTATTCAATGACAGGTTGGACACAGGGGCTTGGAGCAACCTGCTCTAGTGGTTCTCGAGGGAAAGATGCCCCTGCCAGTGGCAGGGGGCTGGAACTGGATGAGCATTAAGGTCTCTTCAACTCAAATCATTCCATGATTCAAATAATCCTTTCAATAGCCAGTGTAACCAGAAATATAGCCAGTGGTATAACTACCCTTTCAGCTCTTTTCTCCAGGCATTCGTCTTTCTAATTCTCCCATTCTCCAGCCTTCACCAGATGCAATTTTCTGCTCTCTTAAGAAGTCAAGCTGTGGACATGAAAGTCATCTGAACTGCCACACATTACACCATCAGTGCTCAGGGATTCTTTCTGCTAGTGAAGAAAATGGTTTATTTTTTTCTATCTAGTATCATTAGAGAACCAAGTAACAGAGAAGTCCCTTCAATGCTGCACTAGAAGAATGAAGGATGCTGGAACATCACGGGGAGGTGCTACATGGTGATGCGAAGGTCACAGTATCACCAGCAAGAGCAGAAATGAGCAGAGCACTGTCCCGTGAAAGATCCGACTCCAGCACCTGCACTATCAGTGCAACGAAGTCCCTGACTCAGTGCAAAGGCCAAATCACTGTCTTTCTACTTCTTTATCTTTGTTTTCACTAAACAGGCAATTTAATCTCCTGTAATGTGTGTCAGTGAACTCAAGCAAAGCCCCATACCCAGCAATCAACTTGGAGATTTTGCATTGTTACACATTACATTATATACAGAAACTTAACACAATAACAGAAGGATGGGCCATAACATCCCCCC
>NW_009938506.1:54129-58961 GCF_000696875.1 Nestor notabilis | reverse complement strand
TTGTGGGGACGTGGTCTTATGGGGGGGCACCCCTGCCAGTGGCAGGATGTTGGAACTGGATGATCTCCAGGTCCTTTCCAACCCAAACCATTCTATGATTCTATGATTGAAGAAGCAAACGTGTTAAGATGCTGCCTGCTGAGGGACAAGAAGGACCACAGGATTGTGTCTATCAGAAAATGCTTGCTGAACATGTGAGAATACAGCCAGGGAGAAATATCTGTGTAGTAGTTTTGCCTACCCAAATTCAATTCTTCATACTCACAGAGGCTGCCACAATAATGTGCCAGTTTGCAGTTACTTCCCTCACTGCAAGCTGGGATACTTCGCTGGCTTCAAAAGAAGACCTTGAACAGTTTTTCCCCAAGTGGTTTAGTATTCCCACTCTGCAAACTGACATGATTCTACAGCTTAGATCTGCTGCTCTGCAGCAACAGCTCACTCGCTAGAATGGCTGCCTGCCTCTCAGAACAGCCCATGGCAAAGAAATCTAGTGCGAGTTCCTGAGCACACAGACAGCACACCTCGTTCAGAAGACACTCAGCTGCATACGACTGAAGGCTATAGCAAAGCATCACGTGCACTTCTGCAAACAGATTCTGCAAGCCACTGCCAGAGACAAAAGACACTGCTAGGAGTTTTGGGTCTGACCCAGCATGATTGCCCTTGGTTTCTCATGTATCTGCATGTACAGACCACTTCAAGGCAGATGCATGTCAACAGGGGGCCTTCTGACACAGCCTGGATCTGTACATACACCAAATAACTTTGTGGGGAGCTGTGACTACTACCACAGCAACCACCTTCATTACAGGGACAGAGGTCCTCCACATGGTCCCATCTCACAGCCAGCGCCGTAAAGCACGTCACTCTGCATGGGAGAGCCACAGACCCAGAGCTCATCAAGAGAGAAGAAAACCAGGAAAGAGTCTGAAATGCACAGAGACATACAACAACTGGGAGTTGTGCTCAGCAGCACCCAGACCTCTTGGTCTCTTGGTTCAATACCCTTGATTGAAAGTGGAGAGCTAAGAAACCTGACACAAATTAACTTTTTCCCCCTTATTGCAAGTTGGAAACTGCAAAGGAGAAAAAAAGCAACAAGGTAAAACCCAAACTCTGCTATGAATGAAGCAAGTTTGGAGTGCCCACCTCTCTGAAGAGCGCGCCATAAAACTGAACAATATATGGGCAGTCACTGCTTCGCATTACTACATCAAGGTCCATGAGAAGCTGCTTCTGTTCCTTCTCGTCCACTGTCGACCGAATTCTCTGAAAGAGGAAGAGTGGCAGAGACTTTATCACTTACATGCCATTACTGTATCCTCAGACCCACTGCTGGAGAAACATGCCAGGGACCCCAAACCCAGGGCTGAGTAGGCAATCCCCAAGGCATGCTCACACATGCTCTATAGAGAATTAAGCTGTGTTCTCAACTAAGAAATGTAAAACTGAAAACCCCTAAAGCCATTTAATTCAGTCTATAAAATCCCCAGTCCTCTCATAAGCATCAACATTTTCAGATGAAATGTCAGAACGAAATTCAAAAGCAGAGATTTCATGGAAAACTACAGCAAACCAACAGATTCAGCCTTTCATTTCCAAACAAATTCTCACACAATTCTTGGCCATGTTGGATGGGGCTCGAAGGCTGGTTTGAAATTTAACCAAAGAGCACCATGCTTAAAATCTCTAAGACAAACACAGAAGATAAAAAGGTCTTAGAACCCACTACCCACGGTGGGCAGGGGGAAAAGGGACCATCACATAATGAAGGGAACACATTGCTCTGGTGATGCTAATGGTGGGCAAAAGTCCTGTGAGCTCTTCTCATAAAACTAACAATTCTTTATCTCATACTGGCCTAAAGAACATTAACACTATATAAAAGATATTTTTATATATATATATATATGTATGCACACACATACTATGTGTATATAAAGATATATATGTATATACACTCCATACTTATATATACACTATGTATAAAGTCTCTTTAAGGCTTGAAAGAACAATGCAAGTTTGAAATTAGAAAACTAAATGTTTAAACATGAAGCTTCTTAAATGTAGGATGGAGAAGACCATCCACAGTTTTCCATGTGATTTTACAGATATATGTAACATCTTGCACTAATAAATGCATCCCCTGGATCATAAGGTGAGGAAATCACAATCCTGAAGGTGTGACTTGTGTTGAAAAGAAAAAAAAAACAAAACAACAAAAAACACTTTAACAAAAACATTAAAATTTGGCAAAAAGTCCAAAGCAACAGAGGTGGCTTGGACCCTCCTTGAGGAGAAAAACTATTTGGCTATCCAGAAAGAAAAGTTATTCAAGGTTGTGGGAAAAATCTGCAGGATACCAGCACCCGCTCCCACCAACTCCTGGTGGCATCAAGACCATGCACTTCAGCAAGCACAAAGCTAAGAATATGAAGGTACTTTCAAGGCTGACCATTCATAGAGCGCTATCTGAGAAACATGGTTATATACCTGAAGTCTATTTTGTGATGACTCACATAAAACGAGGACAGTTTGGATGCTGTAGTTTTCCTTACCTTTGGTGTATCCTGATATTTGGTATTTCACCACTCGTTCTTAATGTTCTAGTAGCTCTAGTTTGGCCTAGAGCAGCAATTGTCATGAACATGCCCTTTTCCCTCCCAGTGAATTCTAGGCAATACTTAGGAAAAGTGGCAAGAAACTTGCCCAGCACACCCCCGACTGGAGCATCCACATCCTGTGACACCACAGAGCAGGAGGGATTTTGTAGTCACAGAGCAAGAAGATGGCTCAACGAACGAGTAATGGCAACTAAAATGCTTCACCTCTAGGTCACTGGTTCAAGTCTGTTTCACAGAAGCTCAGGCATTTCACTGAAGAAAGCCTGACAAATTTGATTATTCCTTTGTCTTTTGTCTACAACATATAAAGCTCTACAAACCTCAAGGCTGAGCAGACTGAAGGTCTCTTTCTAGGTGGCTCATCATCAGCCCTGGGTGAAATGAGAATGCCATTGCTCTGACAATGGATGCCAAAACCACCATGGTGAGACCTAGAAGGAATAGTTTAGTCTCTCACTGAGAATCTACCCACTCCTCTGAAAGGTTCATCTTTTGTGAGGAGCAATATCAAAAGGAACTTTTTCTCCATATTGTAACTCACATCTCCCTTCTGTGCCAACTCCGTGTCTGTCTCCAAAGAGCCTCTTTCCTGGTCATCCAGCAACGACCCCTCTACATTCCCTTTGTATCTGCACAGTCCTGTCACAGCCATCCCTACAACATGATCTTCAAACTCCTCAATTTCCCCTGAAAGCATCTCCTCCACCTCTGATGTTTCCTCCTCTGTTGTTACTCCTCCAGCTCTGGAAAGCATGTGAAATATATATTGTCGGGAGGAGGTGATTTTAGCAGCACTCCAGACCAACACTGAACCCAAAGATTCCTCCTTTTCCCAAACACAATCTCCCCAGGGAGAAAGAGGAAGTGCAGGCAGAGGACCCAGAGGATGCACAGTGGGTTTGCTACAGGGCAAAGCATCCAGGCAGACAAGGGAGCCAGAAAACGTCTTGAGAAGCCAGCATGGATTCCCCAGCAAACACTGCTTCAGGAATATTCCTCATAATGATATGGGAGGTCTCATACAAGAGTGCTGGAGACTGTTGAGTGGCAAATTCAAGAGAAGGGGAAACTCTCAGGAGCAGCATGCAGGACCACGCTGAGCTGAGGTAAGCCCAGGCTAAAGAGATGGCTTTGTTCAACTGGAGGGCACCACAGACCCTGGTTACAATTCCTGAGGTAAGGAATGAGCGAAACAAGGAAGAAGGAGCAAAAGGTGACTGAAGTCAACAGCAGCCACTATCCAAAGAGCACACAAGCCATAATGCCAATCTGCTATCCAACTCCAAGGCATAGTGCAAGACACTGCAGCAGCTACCACAGACTCGCTCCCGCAAGAACATGTGAGAAGGCAGGGAAGGAAGGCACGAGGTGAGGCAACAGCCTGAAGGCACCATCTAAGACAGGGATAGACAGATCTGACTTAGCTTCAGGTCTTACCCGAAGAGCTTGGTCACTACTGCATGTAGTCACTGACATGGCCAAATAAACCACATCTGGAAAAAGTGGGGTTTGTAGTAGAGGCTTATGGAAAGTCTTTTTTTTAACAGTTCCTTGTTGGCCTCACACTTAAACTGCATCAAATCCTCCAGAGGAAAATTCTCCAGCCTTTTTAATACAAACACAGGTTAGGACAAAGCCTTCTGATACCAGGAACAAGAGCTCTGAAAACTATACTCTGGACAGCATCAACAGCAAAAGGATAACCTATGCTGTGGACTGGACCACTCTCAAACCTAAAACCAGACAAATCCCAGAAACCAGACCCAAAACAGAAGCCACATCACCCAGCCCTGGTACATACATGGAAATAAATATTCAGGTGCAGTGGGTAGGGACAACTTAAAAACAAAAGGAAAAGAAAAAGGAAAATGCTATAAACATCAAACTGAAAAACAGCTCCTTGACTTCTAAGACTCAAGTGGTTCTGGGCAACCTCATCTAGTTGAAGATGTCTCTGCTCATTGCAGGGGGGTTGCATTAGATGAGCCTTGGAGGTCCCTTCAAACCCAAACTATTCTATGATTCTATGATTCCAAGACAAGGCAGCGCTGTCCTGTGCACAGGGCTCACACATAGCCTCATTTGCAGGAAGCCCAGTCCAGCCCTGAACAGTGCTCCCAGGGGATGGCCAGGACTGTCGACACCAAACCAGCAGGAAAAGGGGGTGCTGCTGAGGGTGAGAATATTTATCTACTGCTCCGAAAC
>NW_009938506.1:44967-54098 GCF_000696875.1 Nestor notabilis | reverse complement strand
CCTGCTGACAGAAGTATGTCAGGTCTCCACCTTCTCACCTCTCCTAGTAAGGTTCTTGCTCTCTCCCCATTTCGTTTTAGCCCTTACTCATTCAGTGCCTACAAACCAGCAGGGTTTGGAGCACTGGTTCCCCAACTCTCAGCCAGCTACCCAATCAGATGAGTGAAATAAAGTTCTACTCAATAAACCAGGAGTCAACTTGGGAAAAAGTGAAGAATGGAAATGATGACTTGTGATCAAGCCAGCTTGCAAAAAGCCTCAAGACTTCTCTTCAAAAGTGAGATGGGAAATCAGAAGGACAGAGAAATTTGCCCCTTGACTGAGCATAATACACTGAGGTGTCATTTTGATGAGCTTTTATGGGCTACCAAGCACCCAGGTAAGGATGGAGAGATTATGTAGGTATAAATAAATGCTAAAATGTCTGCTCTCAGGGGTATCTGATACTTAGCAACCTATTCCAGCTGTGAGACTGCCACCAGAGAACACCTGTGAAAGTCAATGACATAATATCTGGTTTAAAGCTATGGATGAGAGGAAAAACTGACTACAAGGCAAAATTACCTGACAGATGCACTGTGCTCTGAACAAGGAACAACTCCACAGCTTACTGGCTTCTCCAGGAAGAACAGGGATCTTTTGTGGACACCTTAGAGACTTGACATCCTCTATTACATTGAATTTTATGTGCATTTAAGCAGTGCCTTGGCTAGCTTCCCTGATCATTCCCAAATGATCTTGAAACCGCTGCTGGTTTTCTTAGGACGAGTTCAGAGCAGAAGTGGAAGCCCACCTGTAGTCTGATCAAAAATACTGCTACTCTAAGCAGAAAACAAGAAACCAGCAATGATATCTAAGGACACAGGCTGGAATTGGAGACCTAGGCTCGAATACTGCAGAGCAGTACTGAACCAGCTAGGCTGATTTATACAATTCATGGAATCATGGAATAGTTTGGGTTGGAAGGGACCTTAAAGATCATCTAGTTCCAATCCCCTGCCATGGCCAGGAACACCTAGGAACACACACTGGAAGATACAGGGACACATTAGAAGATACAGAAGATTCTGGTATATGGCTGAAAGTCACTACATCTTTTGGGTTGGGGCAAAACCAAACACAAGGATTGTAGACAAAAACACCGTCTCCCCAGCTGGCTTAATGCCCTATTCCTGACAGAAAATGAATGAAAAGGACGTGCAAGACGTTTCCATGAGGCCATGACAAGAAGCCCAAAGGTCAACCGAAGCACAAACCAGCCTATTTGTCTCTTCATGGTGTATGTTCCAGCCAGTTGAACTGGCTGAAAGAAACTGGCAGAAGCTGCTAATAATGAAGCCCAAATGTCAGAGGCATCCCTGCTGCAGGGCAGGAAGGGGCTGCCTGGCTCTGGGGGAGCGGAGCAAGAGGTGGAGGTCAGGACATCACTGCCATGCTCAGGCTCCTGCCCTGCTTTAAGTACTTATGTAGCTTGTGGACTTTTCAAACAAGAAGCTTTCCTGGCCTTCAAGAGGCCTTTCTAAGTACCCTGGCTAATAAAACCTTCACTTGGTATTACATACAGTATTCAAGTAAAAGTCCTGCTTACTCCCCAGCTTTCATTCCAGTTTGGGGTTTTTATTCATTCTGGTTTTATGGAAAAACCAAGTATGTCAAAGATCTTTAAAAGTTCTTTTTTGTGTGTGTGTGAACTATCCCCAGTGCCAGATGGAAAGTTCAGGACAAAAAGAAACCCCCAGCTGCTGGGTGAGTTTCTCAAGAAAGCCATTTCACCCCAGTGAAATGGGGCTTCTCATTCCTCTGATGTCCCCAGACACATCAGAGGAATGAGATGTGTTCCTCGAATTGGTGGTACCCTCATGAAACAAGATGCACAAACCCCTGGAGCAGCAGGGACAACAAGAGGTGCTGATGCTGGAGGGCAAATGCAAAAGGGGGCTGGAGAACTGCCTTTGGAATAAACTCAGGAGTGATAGCACAGGAGCAGATCCTGAGAAGGGACAAGGTCTCACCGCAGAGTGAAGTGGCTCAGGACATCATTCACAAGTCACTTATGAACTCCCACAGACTGGGCAAAAACAGACTAAAGAGGAAAAGAAGAAACCAGAAGCCAAGTGAAGTAACACTGGGTAGAACTGGAAGCTGGACCAGGCAATATCACAGAAAGCTGGTACTGCTGCTGCAGGCAAATGCCAGCCAGGGCAGGGACTTCTTCAAGAAGGTGCCCAGAAGAGAAACCTGACAAGGAGGTGAGGAGCTGATGTACAAACTAGCCAAGCAGTTGTGGATTTGCAGAGACAGAGCTCCTGCTGGACAATGTTGGGCTGTTCCCCTCCCCACCTGGAAGAGTCTTGACCTCATACCAATAAATCCTCAAGAGCATTAAGAGGGGTTTTGCAGTGAGAGGAAGACCGCATTGTAAGCTGACTGTGAGCAAGCAGGGGCTTTGCATGTCTAGGAAGATCTGAGAGAGGAAAGGGCCTAACAAATAAGGGGATTATCTTTTACGAAGAATTGCAAAACTCAATGTCACATTTCAGGGGCAAAAATGAGAAAGGTATGAGTACAAATCCTGAGTTGGCTTCCTCTTTCCTTTAGCCTTTCCCCTGCTTCCCGATAGCTCCAGGAAGAGGCTCTCTATGGCAAAAAGGGTAAGGGATATGAAAGTATCATACGAGAGAGTAACTGGGCCTCCGACACCAACCTGCTGCAGCCTGCAGCTTCACAAGCTGCTCCTGCAGCCACCCGGCCTGTTCCTACAGAGGCACATAATGAATTTTTGTTATTTAAACAGACATTCAAAGAGATACAGCATGACAAAGGCTGAAGGAGAGGGAGAAGCAGGACAAAAGAGAGAGGGAGAAGCAGGACAAGATCTCATCACCTGAGCCTCTCCTCAAAAACACTCCACCAGCAGCTTTGCTGCAGTGGTTTCATGCCATTCTTTGCCCATCCTCGTCCTTTACCCAGTCTCCTCCTTTGCTGCTGGGATGGAGCACAGCTGAAAGGTTTGACTCACCCAGCAGCCCTGCCACTGCAAGCAGCCAGACACCCTCTGAAGGATGCCAGAATCCATCCTTTGGCTGGTAAGGCCAAAATACATAAAAGGAAATAATGAAAGAAACTGGTGCCTCCACCTGCAGATGTCAGGTTATTTATGTTATAGATATTACCCTGAATGATGGTCAGCACCCAGGAGTTTTCCTCCTGCAGTGGCAAGAACTATCAACAGGAAGCACAGCAGAAGGGCTGTGCTCAGGCAGCAGGAGCTGGTGCTCTGTAGCACTGGTGCCACTGCAGAGGGAAAGCAGAAGGCTGAGCTAAACCATGCTTCAGGGAACTGAAGGTTGTTCCTTGTGTAAAGGCAGGTCGAGGGAGGGGATCCTACCCCTCTGCTGCGCTCTGCGGAGACACCCCCCTCCGATCCAGCTCTGGGGCAACAGCACAAGAGGGATGTGGAGCTGCTGGAGCGAGTCCAGAGGAGGCCACGGAGGTGCTGCAAGGGCTGGAGCAGCTCTGCTCTGGAGCCAGGCTGAGAGAGCTGGGCTGGGTCAGCTGGAGAAGAGAAGGCTCCTTGAGAGGAGACCTTAGAGCAGCTCCAGTGCCTAAAGGGGCTCCAGGAAACCTGGAGAGGGGCTTTGGACAAGGGCCTGTAGGGACAGGACAAGGGGAATGGCTTTAACCTGCCAGAGGGGAGATGAGATGAGCTCTTAAGCAGAAGCTCTTCCCTGTGAGGGTGCTGAGGCGCTGGCACAAGGTGCCCAGAGAAGCTGTGGCTGCCCCATCCCTGGCAGTGTCAATCCCGGGCAGTGTTCAAGGCCAGCTTGGACACAGGGGCTTGGAGCAGCCTGCTCCAGTGGAAGGTGTCCCTGCCCGTGGCAGGGGTTGGAGTTGGATGAATGTAAGGTCCCTTCAACCCAAACCAGGCTGTGACTCTATGATTTCACACCGCACACTCATAGAACAAGGAAGATTTGAATCTGTCCACAGTAGAAGGGTCTGACAAGCCACAAGAGATGCAGCCTGCTCCTGGGCATGGTAGTTCCATACAGGACCTGTCCCTTCCAGGAAGCAGGGTGGAGAAGATGGAGTAGCAGCTGGGGGAGGCCCCTGCACCCATTTTCTCTGCACCTAATCAGCAGCTTCTGGAGCCATTTCTGTTTCAGTCATCAGTGCAGAACAGCCAACAACTTTTGGCTTGTGGACTCCATGAAGCTATTCTGTACTGCTGGATGTCCTTCCATGGATGACTTTCCTGCTGCAGTGATGCTGCTCCTGTGGGAGCACAGGAGAGGCATGGCAGCACCACCAAATGACCAGAGACACTGGCTTCCCAATACAGTAAATTGCAGGGCAGCGTTCCTGATGCCCTGCACCCAACATGGTGCTACAGCATGGAACTGTATCAGGAGTCACTGAAATCATAGCAAAGGTCTCAAATCACTGGACTGACGTGTTTTCTTCTCAAAGCACCACTCTACTTCTAAACCTTCTCAACGGAAGGGTGTTATGCTGAATGAGAAGAAAACAAGTTCAGCTCCTGCCTGTAGAGCAAGGAGAGACCATGGAGAACAGCTGGTTCCCCAGAAGCCAGGCTGGGAGCTGGGACTTCAGACAGCAACAGCTCTGCAAATTGTCAGGACACCACAGGCTTGGGGGACACAAAATGAGCAGGAGGTGACAGCCCCAAACACAGATGGCCCATAGGGCAGATTTAGACAGAGCAGGAGCAGGGAGATTAGTGCACAACCTCAGCTGCCCCCAAAGCAACAGCAACCTGAGAAAGAAAAGACTTTGCAGTTAGGGATGAACTAATTGCTAGTCCAAGCTCAGCCCTGGCCTGAAACCTCACCTGAAATAACTGCAGCATCCAAGCTGTGGAATAGCTGCTGCTGCACTGGGAGATCTCACTTGCTGTTCCACTCACAGGTCTCCCTTTGCTCAGCTTCATGTTTTATCCACACCGGGACAAAGAGAAATCCCTTGCCACTAACATTCTGGAAATGATGCAGTTGCTGGGACCCTCTAAACTTCCCTCTCCTGGAGGCCTCACCATGCCTGCCTAAGGCTCAGAGAGTTGCACGAGCCCAGCCCACAGCTTTGGCATTTCAAAGTTCAGACACTGTAAACCTCTTGGATTTTATCTGTTCACAAGTGGGCCCTTAGGCCCAGCACCCCCATGAGGCTCAGGCCACCTCTCTTCCCTTGGGAAACCAAGCTCACACATGCTGTGCAAATGTCACCTCCAACTGTGTGCTTCGAGAACACAGCATTGGTGCCTTCTGCCTCTCAGATGAGAGCTATACCTGCATCACAGACCCTCCACACTGACAAGATTATCCCATGACACTGATCATCCCTTCTGCAAACAGAGTCTGGGACAACATAGTGCCTGTGCCAGCAGACACATCTCCTCCTTGATGATGTTAGCTAAGCCAGCACAACACTCTTCTCACTACAGTGGTACACGCTGCAGAGCTTTGAATCAAGCCACTCAGCTGTAGGTACGTCTTTTTTCTACCCATGGCTATCATGATTACGGTAGCAAAACCACAGTCACCCAGGTCCCACACCCTGGGCTTGAGAAGCTGGGGATACCCAGGCATCTTTTCATCGTCAGTTTTCAACCTGTGATCTGCAAACTCCAAGTTCCACCAAAGGCAACTAAGAGAAGCAAGCTTTTAGCTGCAGACAGCCTCTAGCTCCACTGGAGACTTTTAGGGATTCAAAACCAGGTTGAAACACCACTGCATGGTCATCCAAAACACCCAGAGACTTGGCCAGTGAGCCCACTGCTGTGAGGAAGTCAGTACGTACTGCAGAAAGTCAAAGGATGGTGGTTATTCCAGCAACATGATACACTGGAGACAAGTACAAATCATATTCACAGCAGCTGGGGCTGAGACTACCTGGGGCATAAGCCTACCTGGCATATGAGACCAGCAAGAGAGAATATTTCCAGGTTAGATCAGGGAAGACTCCAAAGAAAACAGAAAGAGTTGGAAAAGAGAAAAACACAGACTCCTACATAACTCACTTCTACTCTTTCATAAGAGCACTTACAGTTGGTATCATCCACAGAGTTAGAATATTGATGTTATTAGCTACCAGCCAGCAGCAAGCAAAGAAAAGGACGAGAGGGAAGGGAGGATGGCTGTTGCCCACCTCACCCAGCCAGATGGACAAGCAGCTCCTCTAAGATGCCCAGTAAGCACCACTATGTGGCATGCCAAGGATTCCACCTGGGAAATGAAGTTCCAACATTGCTTCTGGTTTCAAGGGGAGGTTTTGGGGAGGACAAGGCAGAAAATGGACAGTCCAGAAAACCGCTACACTTGCCATCTCCAGAGCAGGTCCAGCATGGTAAGCACAAAGCAAAGACACTCCATCGTATATCAGCAAGAACAAAACACTCCCTAGAAGACGCCCAATCCATTGCAGCTCCTCCTGGTGAGGCTACAGCATGGCACATGCTTACATAAAAAGCAAATTTTAAGTCACTACTTTATATCCCAAAGGCCATCATGGAGCTGTTAGATGTCAACCTGTACCTAGCATCAACCTAGGCTGTATCTGAACCAGTGACCCAGAGGTGAAAGGCCCATGCCCCATTCTCAGTCTCCAGAGACATGTGATCCCCTCAAAACAGTAGGTTCCTGATAGACATTTTCAAAAGGGCACAAGCAATTATGAGAGCTTCACAAATCACTTGACAATATGCCCATTACACAATTTATTTTCAGCAAATAGCAGCCTTTACACTGGAAATAAATAGAAAAAGAGCAGTAGATGGGTGCTAGATGGAAGAACATTAATTCTCCATCACATTTCATCCCTAATGGACTGAAGTACAAATGTAAGTATGGGCATCACCTACTTTAACTGCCATAATTTGCCCACTTGGTTTGTGGACCATTTTGTTGACAGAACCATAAGCTCCTCGTCCAATTTCTCCAAGGTCTTTCAAGTCCTCTGCTGTAAAATCCCAATGTTGTTCAGGGGAAATCTTCAATTTTCCTGATGATTCAATGCTGTGTGTTCTCAGTCTCTCTCTGTCAAAAATATTGGGAAGCAATTTTTCCACATTTTAAATAGTTTGTAAATGTCTCTTTTTAGCACTTGATTAAACATTAGAAGAGAGGGGTTCACAAAAGCTACAGCAACAATCGGACTCCACGAAGGATTTGGTTGGGGTTGGGGGGTGCAGGGGTGAGGGGAAAATGTTCAATCAAAAATGACATACATTTGCCCACAGCTTCGATTGCATCTATGTTTCTCCAGCTGCAGTGTAAAATTCAATGTGTCTCATACAGTAGAGTCATTCTAATCACTCATTTACACAGTTCTTTCTGCTTGGCACAAAATACATCAGGCTTCGAGCAGGATCTGGTAACATGCAGAACCAAGAGACTGAAGCGCTCTCCCCAGCCCCAGTTCCCAATAGCTCCTGCTGCTCTACATCGCCATGCTCCCAGCAACTGCCTCCCTTCCCACTGGGTTTCTACAACACAGGCATGTTCTGTGTGAATCCAGGGGACTTTAGAAAGGATTCGCTCTTAACGGAAAACTGCACTTTCAAAAGAAAACCCAAAAACATTTTAAGCAATAATTTAATTTATTCAAAACCAAATAAAGAGCCAATCATTTCTATGGATAAACCCCAAGTTGTTTGCAGTGTATGAAAACAAAACCTGCTTGTTCAAGTGTCTCTTTACTAAACACCTAAATTAACATTAGTAGGCAAACACTGTTCCTACTGAAGCCACAAATCCTGGACAACTAGGAAGGAGCAAACCAATGCCCCAGATGTGTAGGACAGAAGAGTTCAGTGGTTGTTTTGTGCTGCCCCAATTACTCATTTAAATGCAGCAATGTTATTGCTGAATTAGTAGGAAACGCACAAGTATTTTCAACACTTTTTGTCTCAAAAATGCCATGCAATTTGTCAGGTTTTCATTAATTCAGTAGCTGATTTGCACTTTTTGGGTTGTAAAGTAAGCCAAAAGCCTGACTTTTCCCACTTCCAAGTAGCATTAACAGCATCAAAGACAGCTCACAGTGCAGTGCGCACCAATATGACAGCACACAGGTCCTTCTGACCACCCTGTGTACAAGGGAGATTCTGTCAAACTCATCCCTCGGACTCTGATCACTTCTCTTGGGCATTTGATCCAGCCACCACTCGCTCATCCAGGGGCTGGCCCAACAGCCAGGCCACAAGTGAAGCATTTGACCAAACACACAAAGCTTATGGAGCTTTAAATAAACATGTTATGGGCGATTCCATGCTGATAACCACAGCCGTGTGCCAACCAGCAGCTGAGGGTGCTGCGGGCCGCCAGGCTGCACCCAACCACGACCTCTGCCGGGCTTTATTTGGAACCTGGATTTTGTGAGGGCAACGAGGTCAGGTCCAAAGGTCAACTGACTGGAGCAGCCCCGGTTCAAATGGCTTCATCTGCTGCTCTTCAGCTTCTCTGTGCCGCTTTGGTTTAACACTTTGGGGCTCTGAGCAGCTGCATGTCCTGAACCCTTGACCTGCTCCATGGAAGCCTTGCTCAGCAGCTCCTCTCATCGCTGCTCTGCCTGCCCTGGTCTTTCCTGCTCTATAACCCACCTAGCTTGAGATTTCCCATCTGCCACTCCCTATGGTGTCCCTCCATTTCCCTTAGTAATAGTTCTGGAAACCTACCGATAGTGCTACAACACAGCACAGATGTGACAGACACAGCAGCCCAGGGAGTAAAGGTGGCAGCCCTTCACTAGCACTGTTCACACACCTGAGAGTGTCTGTGCCTATACACGCCGCACGGGGGGGGGGGGGGGTGTCTCCATGGAATCTGCTTACTAAAAAGCAACGAATGAAAATAAGGCAGTAAAATGAGGGAAAAAGAAAGAGAGGGAAAAGAAAAAAAGAAAGAAAGGGAACAAGGAAAAGAGAAAAGGAGAGAAGAGAGAGAAAAAGAAAAGCATCATGACCTCCAGACTCGGCAGCTTTCTGTAGGCTGATTGTGCTGGAAACTGCATGAATCAGTCACTATCTGCTTGCTCAACCATCCTATTTTATCAGCACCATAAAAATAGTTCTTTTGCTGGAAGAAGATAGGTGAGAAGCGTCAGCTGAGGAGGCA